>NC_092046.1:94317096-94564620 GCF_003086295.3 Arachis hypogaea | reverse complement strand
AAAAAATAATTCTGGCGTTAAAACGCCAGAAATTGGGTGGAAGGCTGGCGCTGAACGCCCAGACCATGCTCAGGACTGGCGTTCAACGCCAGAAACAAGCAAGGAACTGGCGTTGAATGCCCAAAAGAAGCACAGTTCTAGCGTTCAGACGCCAGGAACAGATGAGGATTGGCGTCCAACGTCACTCCAGCTTCTAACTCTGGCACTCAATTGCCAGAGAGGGATCAGACACACACAAGTGCTGATGACAACCCATCTAAAAAGGCTTCTTCAACCACTTCTATAGGAAATAAACCTCCAGCAACCATACCTTATCCTCAAAAATTCTACCAAGAGGAGCAGGATAAGCAATTTGCTCGCTTTGCAGATTATCTCAGGACTCTTGAAATAAAGATTCCATTTGCAGAAGCACTTGAGCAAATACCTTCTTACGCTAAGTTCATGAAAGAGATCTTGAGTCATAAGAAGGATTGGAGAGAAACTGAAAGAGTTCTCCTCACTGAAGAATGCAGTGCAGTCATTCTGAAAAGCTTTTCTGAAAAGCTCAAAGATCCCGGAAGCTTTCTGATACCATGCACATTAGAGGGAAATTACACCAGGACAGTTTTATGCGATCTTGGGGCAAGCATCAACCTAATACCTGCATCCACCATCAGAACACTTAGTTTAACTGAAGAAGTTAAACCAACCCGGATATGTCTCCAACTTGCTGATGGTTCCATTAAATACCCATCAGGCGTGATTGAGGACATGATTGTCAGGGTTGGGCCATTCGCCTTTCCCACTGACTTTGTTGTGCTGGAAATGGAGGAGCACAAGAGTTCTACTCTCATTCTAGGAAAACCTTTCCTAGCAACTGGACGAACTCTCATTGATGTCCAAAAAGGGGAAGTCACCCTGAGAGTCAATGAGGATGAGTTTAAGTTGAATGCTGTCAATGCCATGCAACATCCAGACACACCAAAAGACTGCATGAAAGTTGATCTTATTGACTCTCTGGTGGAGGAGATCAACATGGCTGAGAGTCTCGAATCAGAGCTGGAAGACATCTTTAAAGATGTTCCGTCTGATCTAGAGGATTCAGAGGAATTAAAAGAGCCTCTGAAATTTCCTCAGGGAGAGGAAAAACCTCCTAAACCCGAGCTCAAACCATTACCACCATCCCTGAAATATGCATTTATGGGAGAAGGTGATACTTTTCCAGTGATCATAAGCTCTGCTTTAAATCCACAGGAAGAGGAAGCACTAATCCAAGTGCTAAGGACACACAAGGCAGCTCTTGGGTGGTCCATAAGTGACCTTAGGGGCATAAGCCCAGCTAGATGCATGCACAAAATCCTATTGGAGGATGATGCTAAGCAGTGGTTCAACCACAGAGGCGGCTGAATCCAGCCATGAAGGAAGTGGTGCAGAAAGAGGTCACTAAATTACTGGAGGCTGAGATTATTTATCCTATTTCTGATAGCCCCTGGGTGAGTCCTGTTCAAGTTGTCCCTAAAAAGGGAGGCATGATAGTGGTTCATAATGAAAAAAATAAACTGGTTTTGAAAAGATGCCAATGAGACCAACCTAGTTTTAAATTGGGAAAAATCTCACTTTATAGTGACTGAAGGGATTGTCCTTGGGCATAAAATTTCAAACAAGGGAATAGAGGTGGATCAAGCTAAAATAGAGGTAATTGAAAAATTACCACCACCTGCCAATGTTAAGGCAATCAGAAGCTTTCTGGGGCATGCAGGATTCTTTAGGAGGTTTATAAAGGATTTTTCAAAAATTGCAAAACCTCTAAGCAACCTGCTAGCTGCTGACACGCCATTTGTGTTTGACACAGAGTGCCTGCAAGCGTTTGAAACTCTTAAAGCTAAACTGGTCACAGCACCAGTTATCTCTGCACCAGACTGGACATTACCATTCGAATTAATGTGTGATGCCAGTGATCACGCCATTGGTGCAATACTGGGGCAGAGGCATGACAAGCTTCTACATGTCATTTATTATGCTAGCCGTGTTTTGAATGATGCCCAGAAAAATTACACAACCACGGAAAAAGAATTGCTTGCAGTGGTTTATGCCATTGACAAGTTTAGATCATACTTAGTAGGATCAAAAGTGATTGTGTACACAGATCATGCTGCTCTTAAATATCTACTCACAAAGCAGGATTCAAAACCCAGACTCATAAGATGGGTGTTGCTTCTGCAAGAGTTTGATATAGAAATAAGAGACAGAAAAGGGATAGAGAACCAAGTGGCCGACCATCTGTCCCGGATAGAACCAGTGGGAGGGCGTCCTCCCCCTCTATTGAGATCTCTGAAACCTTTTCGGATGAGTATTTGTTCGCCATTAAGGAATTACCATTGTTTGCAGACATTGCAAACTACAAAGCTGCAAGGTTCATTCCCAAGGAGTACAGCAGGCAACAAAAGAAAAAATTAATTACTGATGCAAAGTACTACTTGTGGGGTGAACCCTATCTCTTTAAGAGATGTGCAGACGGCATAATCCGTAGGTGTGTGCCTAAGGAAGAAGCACAAAGGATCTTATGGCATTGCCATGGGTCACAATATGGAGGTCATTTCGGAGGTGAGCGAACAGCCACCAAGGTCCTCCAATGTGGTTTCTACTGGCCTACACTTTACAGAGATTCCCGAGAGTTTGTACGTAACTGTGACAGTTGCCAGAGAGCTCGTAATTTGCCTCACAGTTACGCCATGCCTCAACAAGGAATCTTGGAGATTGAGTTGTTTGATGTATGGGGTATTGATTTTATGGGCCCTTTTCCACCATCATACTCAAACACTTTTATTCTGGTGGCAGTTGACTATGTATCAAAATGGGTAGAGGCCATTGCCACACCCACCAATGATACTAAAACAGTACTCAAGTTCCCCCAAAAATATATATTCAGTAGATTTGGTGTCCCTAGGGTACTAATCAGTGATGGGGGCACTCACTTCTGCAACAAACAGCTTTACTCTGCCATGGTCCGGTATGGGATTCGCCATAAGGTGGCAACTCCATATCATCCGCAGACAAATGGACAAGCTGAAGTTTCTAACAGAGAACTAAAAAGAATCCTGGAACAGACTGTAAGTACCCGTAGAAAGGATTGGGCACGAAGCTTGGATGATGCTCTGTGGGCTTACAGAAAAGCATTCAAGACTCCTATAGGGAACTCTCCGTACCAACTTGTGTATGGTAAGGCATGCCACCTGCCTGTGGAACTGGAACATAAAGCCTACTGGGCAACCAGATTCTTAAACTTTGATGCCAAATTAGCTGGAGAAAAAAGATTGCTCCAGCTGAATGAGCTAGAGGAATTCAAATTCACTGCTTTCAAAAATGCCAAGCTTTATAAAGAAAAATCAAAAAGGTGGCATGACAGAAAGCTGTCATCTAGAATCTTTGAACCAGGACAAAAGGTTCTGTTGTTTAACTCTAGGCTCAGGCTATTCCCCGGAAAACTGAAGTCCCGGTGGAAGGGACCATATGTGATTACAAGTGTATCACTATATGGTTATGTGGAGCTTCAAGATATTGATTCTGATAAGAAGTTCATTGTTAATGGATAGAGAATCAAGCACTATCTTGAAGGCAATGTAGAGCAAGAGTGCTCAAGGCTGAGGCTAGATGAAAAACTCAGCAAAGTCCAGCTAAAGACAATAAAGAAGCGCTTGCTGGGAGGCAACCCAGCCATGGGGCATCACTTCCTCTAAGCATTTTGCCCTATTCTTGATTTTATTTGTTTATATAAAGTTCATTGATACTAAGGTAAAGAGTCAATTGTATAAGTTTACAGGGTTACAGAAGGATTCTGCACACAAAACAGAGAAAAAAGAGCACACTGGCAAGAAAATGCCAGTAAAAGTCTGTTTTGGGCGTTCAACGCCCAAAAGAAGAATCCACTGGGCGTTGAACGCCAGTAAGGATAGCCATCTGGGCGTTGAACGCCAGAAAGAAGCTCCTTCTGGGCGTTTAACGCCAGATTTACAGCGTCCTGGGCGTTCAGAAAAACGCCCAGTGACAAAGGAGTTCCTGGCGTTCAACGCCAGAAAGAAGCAACAGCTGGGCGTTGAACGCCCAGGAGAAGCAGCAGTTGGGCGTTGAGCGCCCAAAACATGCAGCGTTTGGGCGTTCAAACGCCAGAATGGTGGGGAGGAGGTAATTTCGTTTTTACTTCATATTTTCATTTTTATCTTAATTTTCATGTTTCAATTCATGATTTCTTGCATAAATATGTTACAAACCCTGATTTCTAAAATCCCTAATTTCTAAAAACCCTACTTTAAAAATATCAAATGTATCTTAATCCATAAGCACAAATCCTTTTTTTCAATCCAATTCAACTCTTTTTCAAATTTTCAAAACAAATCTATCTCTTTTCATTCTAAAATCTTTTCAACTAATTAATATCTTTTTTTAAATCTCCATATTATCTTTTTCAAAAATCCAAATTTATCTTTTTCAAATATCTTTCATATCTCTTCAATTTTAAATTATATCTTTTCTTATCATACTTATCTCTTTTAAATCATATCTTATATCTTATCTTTCTCCCTATTTTCGAAAACCCACCCCCCTCCCTTTTAAAAACACATTCGACCTCCTTCCTCTCATCCACCATTCAACACTAGCTCTCCTTCTATCCCTCTCCTTTCTTTTCTTTTGCTTGAGGACAAGCAATCCTCTAAGTGTGGTGTGTTTATCCATGATCACTAAACCATACCCACTAAGATCATGGCTTCTAAAGGAAAACAACCCACTCCAAGAGGCAAGAAAGAGAGTGTTCCAAAACCACTTTGGAAACAAGGGAGGTTCTTAACCAAAGAACATTCAGACCATTACTACAAAATAATGGGTCTAAGATCTGTGATCCCGGAAGTCAAGTTCGATCTGAAAGAAGATGAATATCCGGAGATCCAAGAGCAGATTCGAGACAGGAACTGGGAAGTCCTAGCTAATCTTGAAACGAAAGTGGGAAGAAATATGGTTTAGGAATTCTACGCTAATCTGTGGCAAACAGACAGGCAGAGAATATCTGGAGTTGCCCTCTATGACTATAGGACTGTGGTCAGAGGAAAGATTGTTCACATCCACCCTGACAAAATCAGGGAGATCTTTAAGCTACCTCAGCTGAAAGATGACCCAGACTCCTTCAATAGGAGAATGATGAGAACAAACAAGGGCCTGGATAAGATTCTAGAGGATATATGCATCCCTGGAGCCAGGTGGACCACCAGCACGAGGGGTGTCCCAAATCAACTCAAGAGAGAAGATCTCAAACCAGTCGCCAGAGGATGGTTGGACTTCATTGGGCATTCTATATTGCCCACCAGCAACCGTTCTGAAGTCAATATTAGAAGAGCAGTAATGATCCATTGCATTATGTTGGGAAAAGAAGTAGAAGTTCATCAACTGATCCCATCTGAGTTCTACATACTTGCCAACAAGAACTCCAAGGATGCCAGGTTGGCTTATCCAAGCCTAATCTCTATGCTCTGCAAAGACGCTGGAGTAAAGATGGGAATAACAGAGTATATCTCAGTGGAGCAACCAATCACTAAAATCACAATGGAAAAACAACAAATGAAGGATGACCCCATCAAGAGGAGGGCGCAAGAATTCCTACCAGAACTCTCTCAATTTGAATACTGGGAGCATCTTGAGGCATCTGTCACTAAGTTGCAAGAAACCATGGACCAAATGAAGGAAGAACAGCAAAATCAAAACAGCATGCTTTGCAAACTGCTCAGAGAACAAGAAGTGCAAGGGCGTGAATTAAGAGAACTAAAGCGTCAGAAACTATCTCTTGAAGGGTCAAGCACTCCACAGACTAAAGAGGCATCTGCTTCCCAAAGTCAAGGTTGTTGAGTTCTGATCTTAACCTTAACCTGTGATAATTTTTTTTATTTGAGTTTTACCCTAGGAGTCATATAGTAGTAATTAGTATCTATATTTTGATTTTATCTCCAATTAAGCTATAATTTATTTTTCTCATCATCATTAAACATGAATAAAATAGAAGATTTTCTTTAGGATAAGGAGGCAATATTTCTCGAGTTTTTAATACAAGAAATTCTGATTAATTAGATATGGTGGCGATGCTTTCTGCCTTCTGAATGAATGTTTGAACAGTGCATATGTCTTTGGAATTTGATGTTCTTGAATGTTAAATATGTTGGCTCTTGAAAGAATGATAAACATGAGACATGTTATTGGTAATCTGAAAAATCATAAAAATGATTCTTGAAGCAAGAAAAAGCAGTGAATACAAAGCTTGCAAAAAAAAAAAAAGCAAGCAGAAAAAGCCAATAACCCTTAAAACCAAAAGGCAAGGGTAATAAAAAGGATCCAAGGCTTTGAGCATCAGTGGATAGGAGGGCCTAAGGAAATCAAATCCTGGTCTAAGCGGCTAAACCAAGCTGTCCCTAACCATGTGCTTGTGGCGTGAAGGTGTCAAGTGAAAACTTGAGACTGAGCGGTTAAAGTCAAGGTCCAAAGCAAAGAGAAGAGTGTGCTTAAGAACCCTGGACACCTCTAATTGGGGGCTTTAGCAAAGCTGAGTCACAATCTGAAAAGGTTCACCCAATTATGTGTCTGTGGCATTTATGTATCCGGTGGTAATACTGGAAAACAAAGTGCTTAGGGCCACGGCCAAGACTCATAAAAGTAGCTGTGTTCAAGAATCAACATACTGAACTAGGAGAATCAATAACACTATCTGAATTTTAAATTCCTATAGATGCCAATCATTTTGAGATTCAATGGATAAAGTGAGATGCCAAAACTGTTCGAAAGCAAAAAGCTGCTAGCCCCGCTCATTTAATTAGAATCTGAGCTTCACTCAAAAACTTTAAGATATTATTATTTCTTGACTCATTTGTATTCTATTTTATTTATCTAGTTGCTTGAGGACAAGCAACAGTTTAAGTTTGGTGTTGTGATGAGCGGATATTTTATACGCTTTTTGGGGTTAATTTCATATAGTTTTTAGTATGTTTTAGTTAGTTTTTAGTTTATTTTCATTAGTTTCTAGGAAAAATTCATATTTCCGGACTTTACTATGAGTTTGTGTGTTTTCCTGTAATTTCAGGTATTTTCTGGCTGAAATTGAGGGAGCTGAGCAAAAATCTGACTTAGGCTGAAAAAGGACTACTGATGCTGTTGGATCCTGACCTCTCTGCACTCGGAATGGAATTTCCGGAGCTACAAGAGTCCAATTGACGCGCTTCCAATTTCGTTGGAAAGTAGACATCCAGGGCTTTCCAGCAATATATAATCGTCTATACTTTGCTCAAAGATAGACGACGTAAATTGGCGTTCAACGCCAGTTCCATGTTGCAGTCTAGCGTCCAGCGCCAGAAACACGTTACAAGTTGAAGTTCAACGCCAGAAACAGGTTACAGCCTGGTGTTGAACGCCCAAAACAGCCCAGGCACGTGAGAAGCTTTAGTCTCAGCCCCAGCACACACCAAGTGGGCCCCAAAAGTGGATTTCTGCACTATCTATCATAGTTTACTCATTTTCTGTAAACCTAGGTTACTAGTTTAGTATTTAAACAACTTTTAGAGATTTATTTTGTATCTCATGACATTTTTAGATCTGAACTTTGTACTCTTTGAAAGCATGAGTTTCTAAACTCCATTGTTGGGGGTGAAGAGCTCTGCTGTGTCTCGATGAATTAATGAGTATTTCTGTTTTCTATTCAAACATGCGTGTTCCTATCTAAGATATCCATTCGCACTTCAACATGAATGTGATGAACGTGACAATCATCATCATTCCCCCACGAACGCGTGCCTGACAACCACTTCCGTTCCACCGTAGAATGAATGAATATCTCTTGGATCTCTTAATCAGAATCCTCGTGGTATAAGCTAGATTGATGGCAGCATTCAAGAGAATCCGGAATGTCTAAACCTTGTCTGTGGTATTCCGAGTAGGATTCAGGAATTGAATGACTGTGATGAGCTTCAAACTCGCGAGTGCTGGACGTATGATGCCAAGGCATCATAGGCTAGTTTCACTAGCATTTTTCTGTTAGTTTTAGTTGTTTTATGCATTTTCTTGAGCTTAAAGTAACCAAAAATGGTTAAATGAAGAACAAAGCAATGAACCATCCAAACAACATGATTTTGATGCATATTCCATGAGTTTTAGTTATAATACTTAAATGCTATGAATGGAAGATTTCTCATGAAATTTTGCAAGACTTTGATGCAATTGCTTGGATGATTTCAGGGAAGAAGAGGCTAGGCAAGGAAGCAACAAAATCAATAAAGGAAGCTTGAATATCACATGTGGAGTTTAAGTTCCAGTTTAAGCCTAAACTAGAGCTTAAACGCCAAAAATCATGAAGGATAAGAAATGCTGGAATTGAAGTTTAACCTCCAGTTTGACCTCAAACTGGAGGTTAAACGCCAGAATGAAAAGCCTCACTAAAGAAGCATTCCACGTTTAACCTCCAGTTTGACCTCAAACTGGAGGTTAAACGCCAGAATGAGTATGCCACCCAGGGAGGAGTTCCACGTTTAACCTCCAGTTTGACCTCAAACTGGAGGTTAAACGCCAGAACCAGGAAGAGTACCAGGGAGCCATTCCACGTTTAAGCTCCAGTTTGACCTCAAACTGGAGCTTAAACGTGTTCGACAGCTTTTCTACTCCAGGGTTGCTCTCTCCATTTCCACGTTTAACCTCCAGTTTGACCTCAAACTGGAGGTTAAACGTGTTCGACACCTCCAGGGCCACCATTCTAAGCTTCCACGTTTAACCTCCAGTTTGACCTCAAACTGGAGGTTAAACGTGTTCGACCTCCAGTATGCCTCCACCCTTTTCCACGTTTAACCTCCAGTTTAACCTCAAACTGGAGGTTAAACGTGTTCGACCTCCAGGGCTGCCCTTCCTATCTCCACGTTTAAGCTTCAGTTTAACCTTAAACTGAAGCTTAAACGTGTTCGACTACATGACTCTCTAGGGCTACCTTCTTCCATTTCCACGTTTAAGCTTCAGTTTAACCTTAAACTGAAGCTTAAACGTGCTTCTACAAAAGGCCTCACTGGAAGTGTCTGGCGTTTAAGCTGCAGTTTAAGCTTAAACTACAACTTAAACGCCACTCTTAGAAAAGGTTTCTGGGCCAAAAATATTGTGATTTAAGTTAGTCTTTGAGCACAAATATTAACTTAAACTTACTTTGGTATGAAACCCAATTGAATATCATGGTTTATGGGATTGGGCCTGAAGGATTGATGAGTTTGAAATCTCAATTTATTGAGTCATGTGTCATTATTTGATTATCACTAAGTTGGCTCAATAAATGTTACAGGATTTGGATCAACAACCTCATCAAGATTATGGATCATAAACCCAAGGCAAAAGGAAAGCAAGGAGAGGCCTCAAAGCCCAAGAAGCACAACTGAAGCTCAATATAGAAAGTGTATAAATAGGATAGAAGTTAAGTTAGAGAGGACTTTAACTTTCACTTTTAGCTAGTTTTCCTTTTCTTTGTAATTGAATTCAGAGCTATGATTCACTAAACCCCCTTTCATTGGGTTAGGGAGCTCTATTGTAATTCAATGAATCAATAATAGTTTATCTTCTTCTTCAATCTTTTCTCTTGAATTTTGTTAGAAAGCTTCTCGATCTAATTCCATTGAGTAGTTGTCTTGGGAAAGAAACTACTCATACTTGGAATCCTTCGGAGCCTTGGGAAAGGAATGGAGGATTCATGCTAGAGAAGCTTTCTCACAGTGGATTGGATTGGGGTTTGGATGGATATTGTGACATGTAATCCTACCAAATTGTGGTTCATGAAATTGTGTGGTATAATCAGTGATCAAGCATCATCTCTTCTTATGAACATTTAAACCAAGGGATTGGGAATTTGTTTGTTTTTAGAGAGCATTGGTGAGCTAAGGAATTGGGATCCAATCATATAAGATTGCCAAGCAAAATTCAATGAACGCATTGGTTGAGGAAGAGATAAACATGTTTTGATTCGGAGATCTCAATATCTCCTATAACCCAATGAATTCCCATTTCTGATTTCCATTTTCTCTTTACATTCTGCAACTCAATTCTTGCAATCACCCCCATTCCCTTTTAATTTCAGCAATTTACATTCTGCTCTTTAATTCATGCAATTTAAGATTCCGCCATTTAATTTTCTTGTTATTTACTTTTCCCGCCAATTTTACATTCCGCAATTCTCATCTCAAACCTTGATTCCGCTCAACTAGAACACACTTCTAATCCGAATTGCTCATTCAACCAATCCTTGTGGGATTCGACCTCACTCTATTGTGAGTTTTTACTTGACGATAACCGGTGCACTTGCCGGAAGGAATTTTGCCGATCGTGCAATTTCCTAAATCGTAGCATAACTAGTTTATGTGCATCAAGTTTATGGCGCCGTTGCCGGGAATTAGTTTTCGATTGACAATTCTCAAATTGGAAGCTAACTAGATTGAGCAATTTTCTCTTGCTTTGTTAATTCTGTTCAAGATACTTGTTGAATTTTAATTTCTGCACTTGGTTACATGCTTTCCTTCTTTATGCCTTTAAATTCATTCAACTAACTCACTGACTCACTAACTGTTTGAATTAATTCCTCAATTGAGCTAACCATACTCTTCCATTAACCAATAGTATTTCACTTGTTTGTGTTTGAGCTGTGTTCTTGTATGACAGGTAGGAGAGGAGAGACATCAACTCCTCCATATACCGAACCAGAGAGGACCCTTCATAGACTTAGAAGGGAAGCAAGAGGGAAGAGAGTAGTGGGAGAAGAGGAATCTGAAGGAGAATCTGAGGACAATTTTGAGGAAGCTTTAGATCTCAACATGGATAGAGAAGTTCACAACCATGAGAGAGCTGATGGAAACGATGCCATCCCTGAGAGGAGGGTTCTTAGTTCATACATAAACCCAACCTCTGGGAATTGTGGTAGTAGCATCCAGAAACCACCCATTCAGGCCAACAATTTTGAGCTCAAGCCACAGCTAATATCACTTGTGGAAAATCATTGTTCCTTTGGAGGAAGTGCTAATGAAGACCCAAACCAACATCTCACAAAATTCCTGAGAATTTGTGACACTGTGAAGTCCAATGGAGTCCAGGAAGATGCCTATAAACTGCTTTTGTTCCCATTTTCACTTAGGGACAAAGCAGCTAAGTGGCTGGAATCATTCCCAAGGGGGAGTCTAACAACATGGGATGAGGTGGAAAGCAAGTTTCTGGCACGTTTCTACCCTCCACAAAAGGTCAATAGGCTTCGATCTGAGGTTCAGACTTTTAGACAACAAGATGGTGAAACTCTCTACGAGGCATGGGAGAGATTCAAGGACTTGACAAGGAAATGCCCACCAAACATGTTCCATGATTGGGTGCAACTGCACATCTTCTATGATGGGCTCTCTTATGAATCAAGGAAGGCTGTAGACCATTCATCAGGAGGTTCATTGAACAGGAAAAAGACTGTGGAAGAAGCCATTGAAGTGATCGAGACAGTGGCTGAGAATGAGTACTACTATGCATCAGAAAGGCACAACACTAAGGGAGTCATGGAGCTGAACCATGTTGATACAATTCTAGCCCAAAACAAGGTGTTTGCCAAGCAACTAGCAGAGCTTACCAGGCAATTAGAAACAAAGCAAGTGGCTGCAATACACACACAAGATCAAGAGGAAATAGGCATTGAAGGAGGTGATTGGGATGAGGCTAACTATGTGGGAAACCAACAAAGGCAATCATATGATCCACATTCCAACACTTACAACCCAGGCTGGAGAAACCACCCAAACTTTGGGTGGGGAAACCAACAAACCCAACCACAAAACCACAAACCTTACAACCACAACCAACATAACAATTCCACATACCAAAACTCCAACCAAAGATCATACCAAGCCACACAAAGCACCTACTCCCAACCACCATATCATGGCCAAAATAATCAACATACCCAACCTAATCCGAACCAACAATTTCAAGATCAATTAAACCGGATAGAAGGAATGCTTGCAACCATGAGCCAAGACATAATTGAATTGAAAGCTTTTAAGGAAGAAGTAAATTCTAACTTGCAAAACCAAGGAGCTGCCATCCAGAAGCTAGAAAATCAAATTTTGTATTTGACTAAGCAAGCCCCTGGGACAAGCGGTTCTCATGCTGCCAAGGCTATTGCAAGGGAAGAATGTAAGGCCATAACCCTCAGAAGTGGAAAGAATCTAAAGGAGATTTCAAGGGAAACCACAGAGGATGAAGCAAAGGAAAATGTGAAAGACAAAGAACAAGGACAATCTGTTACACCGTTTGCAACAAAAGAAAAAGAAAAAGAGGTCTTGAAGCCTTACACACCTAAAGCACCTTATCCTCAACGTTTGATGAAAAGTGAAAAGGATGGCCAATTCTCCAGGTTCTTGGAGATTTTCAAGAAGCTTCAAATCAACATTCCCTTTGCTGAGGCAATAGAGCAAATGCCACTCTATGCAAAATTCTTAAAAGAATTAATGACCAAGAAGAGAAGCTGGAGAAATGAGGAAACTGTGTTGTTAACTGAAGAATGCAGTGCCATCATTCAGCACAAATTGCCTCAGAAATTGAAGGACCTAGGCAGTTTCCAAATCCCCTGCATTATAGGAGAAGTCATGGTGGAGAAGGCCTTGTGTGATTTAGGGGCCAGCATCAATTTGATGTCGCTAACAATGATGAGAAGAATGAAGATTGAGGAAGCCAAACCAACAAGAATGGCCCTCCAATTGGCAGATCGAACTTTTAAATTCCCTCATGGGATAGTTGAGGATTTGTTGGTGAAAGTGGGAGAATTTATATTTCCTGCTGATTTTGTGGTGTTAGATATGGAGGAAGAAGCCAAAGCTTCAATAATTCTGGGAAGACCCTTCCTAGCTACTGCTGGAGCCATCATAGATGTACAAAAGGGTGAACTCACTCTTAGACTACATGATGAAAAATTGGTGTTTAATGTATTCAAGGCAATGAGCTATCCATCAGAATCACTAAGGGAATGCATGAGGGTTGATGTAGTGGACATTGCAGTACAAGAAACTTTTGAGGAAACAATAAAGGAATTGGCAGAGGAGGAGTTCACCAAGGACATTGAAGTTAGTGATATCAAGGGTGCTGACACAACCATGCTAAGCATGCCAGAGAGAGTGAAAGAAGAAAAGGAAGCACCAAAACCTGAGCTCAAAGCCTTGCCCCCTAATCTCAAGTATGCATACTTGGGTAGTGATGAGAGTCACCCTGTTATCATTAGCTCTGCCCTGAGCCAAGAACAGGAAGAAGAATTGATCAAGGTGCTGCAAACTCATCAAGATGCCATTGGATGGACCCTAGCTGATTTGAAGGGGATAAGTTCATCCATATGCATGCATAAAATCTTGTTAGAAGAGGATGCTAGACCCTCCATTCAAGCTCAGAGAAGATTGAATCCCGTCATGAAAGAAGTGGTACAAAAGGAAGTCAAGAAGTTATGGCAGGCAGGGGTAATCTACCCCATTTCTGATAGCCCATGGGTTAGTCCCATCCATGTAGTTCCTAAGAAAGGTGGCATAACTGTGGTACCAAATGAGAAGAACGAACTCATACCCACAAGAACCGTCACTGGGTGGAGGATGTGCATAGACTACAGGAAGCTCAATGAAGCCACCAGAAAGGATCATTTCCCACTCCCATTCATGGATCAGATGCTTGAAAGGCTTGCCGGACATGCTTACTATTGCTTCTTGGATGGATATTCAGGATACAACCAAATAGTAGTTGATCCGAGTGATCAAGAGAAAACATCATTTGTTTGTCCATATGGAGTTTTTGCTTATAGACGCATGCCCTTTGGATTGTGCAATGCACCTGCCACTTTCCAAAGATGCATGCTGTCCATCTTTTCAGACATGATTGAAAAATTTATTGAGGTCTTCATGGACGATTTTTCTGTATTTGGGGATTCTTTTCCCAGCTGCCTACACCACCTTGCCTTGGTGCTTAAGAGGTGCCAAGAGACTAACCTAGTATTAAACTGGGAAAAGTGTCATTTCATGGTCACAGAAGGAATAGTCCTTGGCCACAAAATCTCTAATAGAGGCATGGAGGTGGACAGAGCTAAGGTGGAAATCATTGAAAAACTACCTCCACCAAGTAATGTCAAGGCAGTTAGGAGTTTTTTGGGACACGCTGGTTTTTACAGAAGGTTTATTAGAGACTTTTCTAAAATAGCCAAACCTTTGAGTAACTTGCTTGTCTCTGATACACCCTTTGTATTTGATAAAAATTGTATGCTAGCCTATGAACTTTTGAAGCAAAAACTTTCCTCTGCACCTATCATTGCCCCACCTGATTGGAACTTACCTTTTGAACTGATGTGTGATGCATCAGACCTTGCTATTGGGGCCGTGTTAGGACAAAGGAAAGACAATTTGGTGCATGTGATTTATTATGCCAGTAAAGTCTTGAATGCTAACCAAAAGAATTACACAACCACTGAAAAAGAACTCTTGGCAATAGTCTTTGCATTTGACAAATTTAGATCTTATCTCATTGGATCTAAAGTCATTGTCTTCACTGATCATTCAGCTTTAAAATATTTACTTGCTAAACAAGAATCTAAACCAAGACTTATTAGATGGGTTCTTTTGTTGCAGGAATTTGACATTGAAATCAAAGACAAGAAGGGTGTAGAGAACAAGGTGGCAGATCATTTATCAAGGATACCATGTGAAGAAGGAAGCACACAAAGCACACATATAAATGAGTACTTTCCTGATGAACAACTCATGGTAATTCACAAAGCACCCTGGTTTGCAGACATAGCAAATTTCAAGGCCACTGGGAGTTTACCTTTGGAATTTAACAAACATCAAAGGAAGAAATTGGTAAATGATGCCAAATACTTCATCTGGGACGAACCATACTTGTTCAAAAAATGTTCCGATGGCATACTCAGAAGATGCATATCCGAGGAAGAAGGAAGGGAAGTTTTATGGGACTGCCATGGCTCCACTTATGGAGGGCACTTTGCAGGAGAAAGAACAGCAGCTAAGGTGTTGCAGTGTGGTTTTTATTGGCCCACTATCTTCAAAGATGCAAAAGAATTAGTGAAGCACTGCCATGAATGCCAGAAAGCTGGGAACTTGCCAAGAAGAAATGAAATGCCACAACAATTCATTCTGGAACTTGAATTGTTTGATGTATGGGGGATAGATTTCATGGGACCATTTCCCTCCTCATACTCAAATAATTACATTCTTGTGGCAGTAGACTATGTCTCCAAATGGGTTGAAGCAATAGCAACTCCAACCAATGATAATAAGGTAGTCATGAACTTCCTCAGAAAACACATTTTTTGCCGTTTTGGGGTTCCAAGAGCAATCATCAGTGATGGAGGAAGCCACTTCTGCAACAAACCATTAGAGGCATTGCTTCTAAAATATGGAGTCAAACACAGGGTAGCCACACCATACCATCCACAGACAAGTGGGCAAGCCGAAATATCTAACAGAGAACTCAAAAGGATCCTGGAAAAGACTGTGGGAACTTCAAGGAAGGACTGGTCGATTAAGCTAGATGATGCTCTTTGGGCATATAGGACAGCTTTCAAAACACCAATTGGAATGTCTCCTTACCAACTAGTATATGGAAAAGCTTGCCATCTGCCACTGGAGTTGGAGCACAAGGCATACTGGGCCTTGAAACTTCTGAACTTGGACAACAAAGCCGCTGGAGAAAGAAGGATGTTGCAAATTCAAGAGTTGGAAGAATTCAGAGCGGAAGCTTATGAGAATGCCAAAATTTACAAAGAAAGAGCAAAGAAGAAGCATGACAGCAACATAGCCCCAAGGAAATTTGAAGAAGGGCAAAAAGTATTGCTCTACAATTCTAGGCTGAAGCTATTTCCAGGAAAGCTAAAATCAAGGTGGTCTGGACCATTCCTTGTCACCAAGGTCTCCAATTATGGACAAGTAGAAATCATGGAAGAAAAGTCACAACGAACCTTCATTGTTAACGGTCAAAGACTCAAACATTACTTGGGAGATGTGGAGGAGAAGGACAAAGTCAAATATCACCTCAACTGAGGAAGCTGACCGTCAAGCTAATGACGTTAAAGAAGCGCTTGTTGGGAGGCAACCCAACCTGAGGTAATACCTTGTTGCTGTTTCTTTTATTTGTTTCAATAAAAAGGGTAAAGTAGTTTCTGTGCATTGCAAAGAATTAAGTTTGGTGTTTCACACCAAACAATGAATTCATGGATCAATAAGTCAAAGGGGAATGTGTGACTCTAAGTTTGGTGTTCCACCATAAAGATCAACTGAACACAACAACCTTTGAATTATATGAAAGGAACAACTATTCTAAGCAGTCACAGAAATGCTTAAAACCCTTAGTAGCGACATCATTCCAAGATAACTCAAGGATTCAAAGAACAGAGAGAAGTAAGTGGGAGACTAAGTTTGGTGTTCACACACCAACCTAAGAATCCGATACTTACCCACACATAGTTGAGCTAACCACTCAAGTGCTTGAGAAGCAAGCAACTTCATTACTCTTTGCAGGAAAGGAAACAAGAACCTTAAAGCATGAAGCAACATTTAGGAAGAAGAAGGAGAAATCAAATTGTTTCCTGACAACAAAGAGAAAACAAGGAATTTCACAAGGTGGTATTGTTCCTTGATAATTCTTTAAAAAGGGCAAACAAAAGCATGCGTGTTCTGGTTTGAACTGTAAATGTTGAATCTTTCTGGAATGTGTAGTTTTTTTTTTTTTTTAGTATGTCTGTTTGTTAATTGCTTTGAATAAAGTGAATGCCTAGATGTTTGGATATAACTTCACCTTCTTAAACAAGTGCGTGCCATGCTTGTTCTGTTTCCAAAAATAAAAGAAAAGTTTGAACAAAAGTAACTTGGCTAAATTAGTGACAAATCAAGTAGAATTAAGTGGTGGTATGCATGCTTGATTGTTTAGTCAGATCACTAAAATTAGAGTGTAGAATTATCATTTTTTATGTAGAAAGTGAAAATTGTCTATGGATCTTGATGAATAAATGTCTTTGGCCATGAAAAAGAAAGAAAAAGAAAAAGAAAAAGCCACGGAAAAAGGCAACCAAAAAGCAAAAAAAAAAAAATTGAGAAAATAAGCTAGGTACCAATGGTTTGAACTTCTGAGACAAATGCCTGTGGTGTTTATGTATTAAGGATATGCTTGGATGAATAGGTTCTGAGGAGTGTTTCAACACTTGGTAACTTGGGTTAACTAACCCGGGATTATCAACCAAAAGTCCATTGTCAAGAGCAACCTAAATACAAAACATTTAGTCACACAAAGAGGTGCTGGGCACCAATGTCTCAAGAAGAAATGTGAACTAAAATGCCTAAAGTGGATATGTGTAGTACACTGATAAGAAAAAGAAAATGCCAAAGGCTTGTGCAACACATGACACTAAGCAAACAAGGAGCAAAAGAAGCTCTAAGAAAAAGAAAAGAAAAACAAAGAAGAGAAAAGTGCCAAAGACATAAGAATAACAAGAGGCCATAGCAATGTTTGATGGATGCAATGAAAAAGTGATAATCCTACCTGATAAGTATGAAAAAGTGATGCTGCAACTTTCTGCATAAAACCCTTCTGATGAACTTCAAATGCTTGCTAATATAGCCAATGGAATTGCTTTCTGTTTCATACTTTCTTCTCAAATAACTCAGGACTTGCTTAGGGACAAGCAAGTATTAAGTTTGGTGTTGTGATGCCAAGGCATCATAGGCTAGTTTCACTAGCATTTTTCTGTTAGTTTTAGTTGTTTTATGCATTTTCTTGAGCTTAAAGTAACCAAAAATGGTTAAATGAAGAACAAAGCAATGAACCATCCAAACAACATGATTTTGATGCATATTCCATGAGTTTTAGTTATAATACTTAAATGCTATGAATGGAAGATTTCTCATGAAATTTTGCAAGACTTTGATGCAATTGCTTGGATGATTTCAGGGAAGAAGAGGCTAGGCAAGGAAGCAACAAAATCAATAAAGGAAGCTTGAATATCACATGTGGAGTTTAAGTTCCAGTTTAAGCCTAAACTAGAGCTTAAACGCCAAAAATCATGAAGGATAAGAAATGCTGGAATTGAAGTTTAACCTCCAGTTTGACCTCAAACTGGAGGTTAAACGCCAGAATGAAAAGCCTCACTAAAGAAGCATTCCACGTTTAACCTCCAGTTTGACCTCAAACTGGAGGTTAAACGCCAGAATGAGTATGCCACCCAGGGAGGAGTTCCACATTTAACCTCCAGTTTGACCTCAAACTGGAGGTTAAACGCCAGAACCAGGAAGAGTACCAGGGAGCCATTCCACGTTTAAGCTCCAGTTTGACCTCAAACTGGAGCTTAAACGTGTTCGACAGCTTTTCTACTCCAGGGTTGCTCTCTCCATTTCCACGTTTAACCTCCAGTTTGACCTCAAACTGGAGGTTAAACGTGTTCGACACCTCCAGGGCCACCATTCTAAGCTTCCACGTTTAACCTCCAGTTTGACCTCAAACTGGAGGTTAAACGTGTTCGACCTCCAGTATGCCTCCACCCTTTTCCACGTTTAACCTCCAGTTTAACCTCAAACTGGAGGTTAAACGTGTTCGACCTCCAGGGCTGCCCTTCCTATCTCCACGTTTAAGCTTCAGTTTAACCTTAAACTGAAGCTTAAACGTGTTCGACTACATGACTCTCCAGGGCTACCTTCTTCCATTTCCACGTTTAAGCTTCAGTTTAACCTTAAACTGAAGCTTAAACGTGCTTCTACAAAAGGCCTCACTGGAAGTGTCTGGCGTTTAAGCTGCAGTTTAAGCTTAAACTACAACTTAAACGCCACTCTTGGAAAAGGTTTCTGGGCCAAAAATATTGTGATTTAAGTTAGTCTTTGAGCACAAATATTAACTTAAACTTACTTTGGTATGAAACCCAATTGAATATCATGGTTTATGGGATTGGGCCTGAAGGATTGATGAGTTTGAAATCTCAATTTATTGAGTCATGTGTCATTATTTGATTATCACTAAGTTGGCTCAATAAATGTTACAGGATTTGGATCAACAACCTCATCAAGATTATGGATCATAAACCCAAGGCAAAAGGAAAGCAAGGAGAGGCCTCAAAGCCCAAGAAGCACAACTGAAGCTCAATATAGAAAGTGTATAAATAGGATAGAAGTTAAGTTAGAGAGGACTTTAACTTTCACTTTTAGCTAGTTTTCCTTTTCTTTGTAATTGAATTCAGAGCTATGATTCACTAAACCCCCTTTCATTGGGTTAGGGAGCTCTATTGTAATTCAATGAATCAATAATAGTTTATCTTCTTCTTCAATCTTTTCTCTTGAATTTTGTTAGAAAGCTTCTCGATCTAATTCCATTGAGTAGTTGTCTTGGGAAAGAAACTACTCATACTTGGAATCCTTCGGAGCCTTGGGAAAGGAATGGAGGATTCATGCTAGAGAAGCTTTCTCACAGTGGATTGGATTGGGGTTTGGATGGATATTGTGACATGTAATCCTACCAAATTGTGGTTCATGAAATTGTGTGGTATAATCAGTGATCAAGCATCATCTCTTCTTATGAACATTTAAACCAAGGGATTGGGAATTTGTTTGTTTTTAGAGAGCATTGGTGAGCCAAGGAATTGGGATCCAATCATATAAGATTGCCAAGCAAAATTCAATGAACGCATTGGTTGAGGAAGAGATAAACATGTTTTGATTCGGAGATCTCAATATCTCCTATAACCCAATGAATTCCCATTTCTGATTTCCATCTTCTCTTTACATTCTGCAACTCAATTCTTGCAATCACCCCCATTCCCTTTTAATTTCAGCAATTTACATTCTGCTCTTTAATTCATGCAATTTAAGATTCCGCCATTTAATTTTCTTGTTATTTACTTTTCCCGCCAATTTTACATTCCGCAATTCTCATCTCAAACCTTGATTCCGCTCAACTAGAACACACTTCTAATCCGAATTGCTCATTCAACCAATCCTTGTGGGATTCGACCTCACTCTATTGTGAGTTTTTACTTGACGATAACCGGTGCACTTGCCGGAAGGAATTTTGCCGATCGTGCAATTTCCTAAATCGTAGCATAACTAGTTTATGTGCATCAACGTAGTGACAGACGCAAAAGGATAGTAAATCCTATTCCGGTACGATTGAGAACCTGCAGATGATTAGCCGTGCGGTGATAGCGCACCTAGACCCCTTTCACTGGAAGGATGGATGGTAGCCATTGACAACAGTGATCCACCAACACACAGCTTGCCATTGGAGGACGTGCGTGCGTGAATCAGAAAACAGAGGAAAGCAGAATTTCAGAAGACAAAGCATCTCCAAAACTCCAACATATTCTCCATCATTGCACAATAAGTATTTATATTCATGCTCTTTTATTCCTTGCAATCAAATTTGATAAGTGAATTGTTTTATTGTTTTCCTGACTAAGAGTTACAAGGTAACCATAGATTACTTCAAGCCAACAATCTCCGTGGGATCGACCCTTACTCACGTAAGGTATTACTTGGACGACCCAGTACACTTGCTGGTTAGTTGTGCGAAGTTGTAAGAGAGTAATGTGAACATTGACATTACAATTTCGTGCACCAGATACCTTGTCCATTAGTTACGGTTTAAATTATTCATTTCGTTAAGCTTGAATATCTATTTGGTATGAAGCTCCAGGATTGCCTCTGGCGTCTAGGAGTCTTATATCTTACATCACTGGGCACTGTTACCATATTGAGAACTTTCGGTTCTTATACCATATTCTGTTGTTATTTTTTAGATGCAAGTCGCAACCCACGTCAGTGAGTTGTTCTGATGGTGACAGAGCGGAGGATCCTGGATACATTTTGGATGTCTTTTTTTGTTTATTTTGTTTATATCTCTCATCTTTTGTATTTACTTTTGCCTAGAGGCTTATCTTTGAGAGAAAAACTTGGACTTTGACAGCTTTTGTCACAACCATATGCCTCAATAAGAGCTCTTGGACTTTGACGTTGTTGTTCACCATTGAGATTATAAGTCTTGGAAGTTTGAAATATGTTCTAACTGTCACTTGAAAATCTCTTTTGCTTCTATTCATTCAACCTTTCTTCTCTTGTATCACCTACAGTTCCCATTGAGTCCAACCTATCACCACCAACCTGAGGATGAAAAACCAACACACTGTCAGAATTCAGCTTATCTGTCTACAGGATCTCTCTTTCTATTAACAGGTATAAACAGACACCTTTCTAATAAAAAAAAATTTGGCGGCCACATCATTTAGGTTGAGACACACAAATATATATATATATATATATATATATATATATATATATATAAATTTTATTTTCATCAAACATGACAAACAGCTTTAACGTATCAACAAAATCACTGATATTTTTGCATACAACACATATTTCACACAAAAGTTTACATTATACATAATTGAACTAGAGTATTCCATCTGCTGCAAGGATTGTGGTTTAATAACATGTGCCCCAAGAATCGGTCCACGAAAATCATATGCCCTAAGGTGATTAGCAAAGGATTGTTGATTATTAACTGTTGGTGAAGAT
The DNA here is from genome assembly GCF_003086295.3 of Arachis hypogaea. Classification (NCBI taxonomy): domain Eukaryota; kingdom Viridiplantae; phylum Streptophyta; class Magnoliopsida; order Fabales; family Fabaceae; genus Arachis; species Arachis hypogaea. The sequence continues at coordinate 94,543,024 of NC_092046.1, read as the reverse complement.
TGCAATTGAGCTTCAATATTGCTTAGGACAGAGGGAGGAAAGATCTTTGACTAGGTACCAAAGAGACATTGCAAAATGATTGGGCTGGACCTGCTTGTTGCCTAATTGACCATGCTCTAATTGACCTACTTGAGGTATACGTAATGAAAAGTGTTTAACATATTCTTGGCCAAAATTCTTCACAATACTATCCAGAAGAGAGAGAGAAGGAAGTTTTTTATCAGCAGGCACCTGACAGAGGATAGATTTAAACAATTGAGGAACCATATAAACAACCGAGATTTAAATAATATTATTGTTGATGCACTTTTGTTTCTTTCATTCTCCTTTAATGCAATTTATGTTTGATTTATTTTATTGCTGATTTGAGTTGTTGTTGTTGTTAATTTATTTGCAATAAGTAGTTGTAGATTTATTTTTCTTTCAATCTAATCTTTCTTTCCTTTTGAGCCTTCCAAGTGTTTGATTAAATGCTTGGAAGGATGTTAGAGTAGATTTTTGTGTTCTTGGCTTGGGATGATAACTTAGGTGAAATTGAGTTGCTGATGTCCAAGTGTTGATAATTGGTGTCCATTGACTCTAGCTTCCACCAAGTTAATTCGTGAGGTGGCTATGACTTATGGATTAGGATTGGTGTAGCTCATTTGACTTTCCTCCACTTGTTAGAGGATGACTTAATGGGATTAATCCTTCCAATTATCATGTTGTGGTTAGTAATAAGGATAAAGATCCTTAACCATCAACCCTTGCCAAGACCTTTTTATAATTTGAGTTTCATTTACTTTCTTGTCATTTATGTGTCTTATCTCTTATTCAAAACCCCAAAAATACTTGTCCCATAACCAATAACGTGAACACTTTCCTGCAATTCCTTGAGAGACAACCCGAGTTTTCAATACTTCAGTTTTTAATTCTTATTGAGGTTTGTACTTGTGACAAACAAAATTTTTTACCGAGGAATTGTTTGTTGGTTTAGAACTATACTTGCAACGAGATTTCATTGAGAAATTCTTTACCGATAAACAATTTTCGTTCATCAAAATGGCACTGTTGCCGGGGAATTGCAAATGTGTGCCTTGTTATTGGTTATTGTAGATATGTTAATATTGTGAATAGCTTGATTTTTAGTTTGTTTATTAGTTTTTGCTAGTCTTAGGATTTTGTTTTCATTTGCTCTTGCTATTATGAGTTCTCACCCTTTTGGCTATGAGTTTAGTTCAAACTATGTTATAGGAAATAGAGATTTCAATGAGAATATGCATCAAGGATGGAACAATCAAAGGTGGGAGAAGTCTCAAGCATATGCTCAACCTTCATGGCAAAAACCTCCTCCGGTTTCGTATAGGTATAATTCCACTCCCTATGCATATCAATCTAATGGATGTGGTAATCTTCATTGTACTTGTCAACAACCACTACCACATGCCTATGATCCTCATCCTCAACATAGTCCTCAACCATACTCACAAGCCCCTATTTACCAAATACCTTCTTATGACCCTTATCCATCATAATACCAATCACCCTTACCTCATCCTTGTAACCATTATGAGAGAAAACCCATAAAACCACCAACATTCCAATACAATTACTCCCAAGGACCATAAATTCCATACATACCACCTCCATACCCTTACCAAGAATAACTACCTTCCTATTATGAACTCTTTCTCCAAAACAATGAACCCTCCTACCCACCCCAATCTCTAATAGATGACACCCTTAGTCTTATCCTTCAAGGGCAAGAAGAGACGAAAAGGGAGGTGCTAGAATTCACGACCGCCTTGGACGAAGTGGTAAACCGATTAGTCTCCCAATGCTTGAACATTCAAGAAACTCCCATGGCCACATGTGGAGAATCAAATGAAAAGCATAGCATGAAGGAGAGATTAGGAGCTCCGGTGGAAAATGAGTAATGTTGCTTTGTATTAGAACAATTGGAGGAACCTATGATTGTTGAAGAAGAAGAAGAAGTGGTTGAAGACTTAGGGGATGCGGAACCTCCATGGGAATCTAAAGCTATAGAAAACCCCTCCAAGAAGGTTGAATTTGTGTTGAGGAGGAGAGTGCACAACCTCCAAAATAATTGTTGAGTTCCCTTGGTGATGAAGGTCATGCATCAGACCTTCTTGGTGGTGAATCCTTTGAACTTGAAGAGCATTCTCTCGGTGAGATAGAAAGTAATGTGGAGGTAGATTTTTCTCATCCTCCCATTTATGATATGAACGATGGAGAAGAGTTAGATGAAATTGATGAACAAAGGATTGAGTTTGAGAAATCTTGTGAAGAGGTGGAGGTGATTCAAGAAGAACACAAGGGAGTGGAGCTTGCAAGATCATTGGAAATACCTCTCCCCAAGCCATTACCATCCATTCTTTTATTCAAATGGGTAAATCTCTCATCTCTAAGCTTAATTAGCCCACTTGAATATGGTTTGCTTGAGACGGATGGGCAACTTAGAGCTCTTTGTGGCTTTAAGAGAAAAAGGGAGATTGTTAGTGGTTGGTATTGTAAATCAAAGTCCATGATGGTTACATGTTCAAGGCTTAATTGCAAGGGTTGGTGTAGAAATAGATTGCTTGGGTCTAGGATGATGTTTGGCCACTTGAGTGAGAATTCCAAGATTATGACACCCAAATAGAATAATGATGATCAACTTGAAGACGAGTGTTGATGAGCGGATATTTTATACGCTTTTTGGGGTTAATTTCATATAGTTTTTAGTATGTTTTACTTAGTTTTTGGTTTATTTTCATTAGTTTCTAAGCAAAATTCATATTTCTGGACTTTACTATGAGTTTGTGTATTTTTCTGTAATTTTAGGTATTTTCTGGCTGAAATTGAGGGAGCTGAGCAAAAATCTGATTCAGGCTGAAAAAAGGACTGCTGATACTGTTGGATTCTGACCTCCCTGCACTCAAAGTAGATTTTCTGGAGCTACAGAACTCCAAATGGCGCACTCTCAATTGTGTTGAAACGTAGACATCCAGGGCTTTCCAGCAACATATAATAGTCCATACATTGCTCAAGGATAGATGACGTAAACTGGCGTTCAACGCCAGTTCCATGTTGCAGTCTGGCGTCCAGCGCCAGAAACAAGTTACAAGTTGGAGTTCAACGCCAGAAACAGGTTACAACCTGGCGTTGAACGTCCAAAACAGCCCAGGCACGTGAGAAGCTTTAGTGCTAGCCCCAGCACACACCATGTGGGCCCCAGAAGTGGATTTCTGCACTATCTATCATAGTTTACTCATTTTCTGTAAACCTAGGTTACTAGTTTAGTATTTAAACAACTTTTAGAGATTTATTTTGTATCTCATGACATTTTAGACCTAAACATTGTACCTTTTGATGGCATGAGTCTCTAAACTCCATTGTTGGGGGTGAGGAGCTTTGCTGTGTCTCGATGAAATAATGCAAGTATTTCTGTTTTCTATTCAAACATGCGTGTTCCTATCTAAGATATCCATTCGCACTTCAATATGAATGTGATGAACGTGACAATCATCATCATTCCTCCATGAACGCGTGGCTGACAACCACTTACGTTCCACCGTAGAATGAATGAATATCTCTTAGATCTCTTAATCGAAATCTTCGTGGTATAAGCTAGATTGAGGGTAGCATTCAAGAGAATTCGGAAAGTTTAAACCTTGTCTGTGGTATTCCGAGAAGGATTACGGATTGAATGACTGTGACGAGCTTCAAACTTGCGAGTGCTGGGCGTAGTGACAGATGCAAAAGGATAGTAAATCCTATTCCAGTACGATTGAGAACCTGCAGATGATTAGCCGTGCGGTGACAGCGCACATGGACCCTTTTCACTAGAAGGATGGATGGTAGCCATTGACAACGGTGATCCACCAACACACAGCTTGCCATAGGAGGACGTGCGTGCGTGAATCAGAAACAGAGGAAAGCAGAATTTTAGAAGACAAAGCATCTCCAAAACTCCAACATATTCTCCATCATTGCATACAAGTATAATTTGTGTTCTGCCCTTTTATTCCTTACAATCAAATTTGATAAGTGAATTATTTTATTGTTTTCCTGACTAAGAGTTACAAGATAACCATAGATTGCTGATGACAAGTCATCTTAGCCTAGTTTCACTAGTCTTTTTCTTTTGTTTTCACTTGAATTGTGCATTTTCTTGAGCTACAAGTAAGCTAATTTGGGTAGATTTTCATGCTTCCTTTGATTGAATCAACCATGTATGAATCCATGCTATTTCATGAGGTTTTAGGCTATAATTGTCACATATTATGATAAAATGAATATCTCATGATTTTAAGCATAGCTTTAATGTGTTTGGTTGATTAATGATAGGTGAAGAAAGCTTGGAGAAAGGTTGAAGCAAGAAGGAATGGCTAGGAGTAAAGAGAGGACAATGGAATAAGTGAAAATGAACCAGGAAGCAAAAAGCTGGACCAAAAGTTAGCCTCAAACTTTTGCACAAACTTTTGGGTGAAAAGTTAGCCCCAACGTTAGCCCCTAACTTTTGGGCTAACGTTGGCACATGAAAGTTACTCCCTGGGCACCAAAAGTTTGCGCCAACGTTAGCCCCTAACTTTGTGGCTAACGTTGGCATGAGAAAAACACCCGCTGGCCACCAAAAGTTTGTGCCAACGTTAGCCTCTAACTTTTGGGCTAACGTTGGCACATGAAAAACACAAAGGGGGAGAAAAAGTTTGCGCCAACGTTAGCCCCTAAATTTTGGGCTAACGTTGGCGCCATAAGTGCACTAAGGAAGGCCAACGTTGGAGCAAAATTTAGACCCCTAACTTTTGCACCAACGTGGGTATCAGCAAAACATGGGGGCTGATATGAAAAGTTGGACCAAAAGTTTGCCTCAAACTTTTACTCAAACTTTTACTCAAACTTTTGCAAAACTCCAACCCGGTTCACTTGGTTCACTTTGGTTCCTCTCCAAACTCCAATAGCAATCAACCAAGGCCTCTCTCAACCCAACTCCACCAAGAGCAAAGGCCCAACTCAAGGCTTGAAGATCATTTGAAGAAAGTGTATAAATAGGATAGAATTCAAGTTCTTAGAGGAGCTTTCCTTTTGAGTTTTCATAATAGTTTTCGGAGAGCTTTGGATATTGAGTGATCTTTAATTTCTTAGTTTCGGGGAAGGAGAATTCCACTCTCTTCCTCTTAGTTTTATTGCTTTCAATTTCAGTTGCAATTGTCTTGGATCTTGGGTTGGAGAATTGAAGGAATTCTGTTTCAATCTCATCCGAAGATCTCTCTGTTTCTTCTACTGCTTATTGAATTTAATTTCTGTTAATTGTTCTTCATCTACTTTCTTTGCAATTTACAATTCCTTTGCAATTGTTCTTGTTGGATCTAGGAAGGCATTGAGATCTAGACTTGGTTATCTAGTCTCTTGGGTCCTGAGATCCGGATTCCCCATTTCCCATTCCCTGTTTACTGTTTTCATGCTTATTTACAATTCTGTTTTTAGATCCGGTTCAATCCAAGTGTTCTTTTACTTCTCTGTTGGTTGCAATTTACTTTCCCTCGTTTAATTTCTGCAAATCCAACTCCCAATTCCCTTTACAATTCAAGCTATTTACATTTCTTGCACTTTAAGATTCTGCAATTTACATTTCTTGCGTTCTAAGTTTCTGCCATTTAATTTCTTGTTCTTTAAGATTCAGCAATTAAATTCCTGTTCTCTTTAATTTCATGTCAATTACCCATTCCCTTTACTTTCCATGCAATTTAAATTCTGCAAATCACAAATCACTCAACCAAATCTTGATTCGCTTGACTAAATCAACCACTAAACTAAAATTGCTCAATCCTTCAATCCCTGTGGGGTCGACCTCACTCCCGTGAGTTATTATTACTTGATGCGACCCGGTGCACTTGCCGGTTAGTTTTGGGTGTTTTGGAGAAATTCGTTTTTCCGCTAAAATATCCCATCAATTGCTTCAAGCCAACAATCTCCGTGGGATCGACCCTTACTCACGTAAGGTATTACTTGGACGACCCAATGCACTTGCTGGTTAGTTGTGCGAATTTGTGAAGAATTGTGATTTTCAATTTCGTGCACCAAGTTTTTGGCGCCGTTGCCGGGGATTGTTTGAGTTTGGACAACTGACGGTTTATTTTGTTGCTTAGATTAGGAAAAATTTTTCTTTTTGGTTTAGAGTCTTTTATTATTTATACCTTGTTAAAACACTTTAAATTTATAGCTCAATTAGCTAGAGCGTGGTGCCTATGTTCTTGGTAATTGGCTATCCTATTTTTAAAATCTTTTTCAAAAATAATTTTTCTTTGAATAAATCTTGTGCCAAACTTTAAGTTTGGTGTTTTCTTGTTGATTTTTCTTTTATTTTCGAAAATTTATTCTGGTTTTCTAAAAATTTTAAGTTTGGTGTTCTTTCTTCATGTTCTTGTGTTCTTGTGACTCTTCAAAGTGTTCTTAAGTTTTCCTTGTGTCTTGATCTTAAAATTTTTAAGTTTGGTGTTCCTTGGTGTTTTCCCTCCAAAATTTTCGAAAACAAGGAGCATTAGATCTAAAAATTTTAAATCTTGTGCTATCTTAGTGTTTTTCTCTCTCCTCTTTAAATTTAAAAATATCTCTTCTCTCTATTTTAAAGCAAATTTTCGAAATTTGCCTTTAAAATTCAGATTTTTATTTCAAAATTTAAAACCTTTTTCAAAAAAATTTTCATATCTTTTTCAAAACTTCCTAACTACTTTCTCTCTCCTCAATTTTTTTTTCGAGAATCTTCACCCGTTTTTATTTATTTTATTTTAATTTATTTTGTTTTCGAAATAAATAAATAATTAAATAAATAAAAATATTTTCTTCTATTTTACATCATCTCCCTTTCTCCATCATGGACCTAAGAAGAAATGAACAGTCCAGGAGGACTCTGGGGTCATATGCTAACCCCTCTACTACTTCATATGGGAGTAGTATCTGCATACCCTCCATTGGAGTCAGTAGCTTTAAGTTGAATCCTCAGCTCATTATCATGGTGCAGCAAAGCTGCCAGTATTCTGGTCTTCCACAGGAAGAACCTACAGAGTTTCTGGCCCAGTTTTTACAGATTGCTGACACAGTACATGACAAGGAAATAGATCAGGATGTCTACAGATTATTACTATTTCCATTTGCTGTAAAAGACCAAGCTAAAAGGTGGTTAAATAATCAACCTAAGGCTAGCATAAGGACATGGAAACAGCTGATAGAAAAATTCCTGAGTCAATACTTTCCTCCAAAATGGATGACACAGCTAAGGCTGGATATCCAAGGCTTTAAACAAGGGGATAATGAATCTCTTTATGATGCCTGGGAGAGATACAGAGAGATGCTACGAAAATACCCCTCTGAAATGTTTTCAGAGTGGGTTCAGTTAGACATCTTCTATTATGGGCTTACAGAAAGAGCTCAAATCTCTCTAGACTACTCAGCTGGTGGATCTATCCACATGAGAAAGACAATTGAAGAAGCTCAAGAGCTTATTAATACAGTTGCCAGAAATCAGCATCTGTACCTAAGCAGTGACCCTTCCATGAAAGAAGAGGTTAAAACAGTAACTACTGAACTCAGTCCTGTAAAACAAGCTGCTGAATTCAATCAGCAATTGGACTTTCTAACAAAGCAGTTAGCCGAATTCAAGGATAGACTACAAGAAACAAGGATGGCTAATATAAATATGGAAGAACAATTGAAGCAAACAAAGCAGCAGCTGTCAAAACAAATAACAGAAGAATGCCAAGCAGTTCAATTAAGAAATGGGAAGACATTAAATACCCCACCTCAAGGCAGCAAGAAGCCAAGAAATGAGCAAACCACCCAAAATCCACCCAAGGACAGTAAGAGCCTAGGGAAAAATAATTCTGGCACTAAAACGCCAGAAATTGGGTGGAAGGCTGGCGCTGAACGCCCAGACCATGCTCAGGACTGGCGTTCAACGCCAGAAACAAGCAAGGATTTGGCGTTGAACGCCCAAAAAAAGCACAGTTCTGGCGTTCAGACGCCAGGAACAGATGAGGAGCTGGCGTCTAACGTCACTCCAGCTTCCAACCCTGGCATTCAAATGCCAGTGAGGAATCAGACACACACAAGTACTGATAACAACCCCTCTAAAAAGGCTTCTTCAACCACTTCTGTAGGAATTAAACCTACAACAACCAAGGTTGAGGAATATAAAGCCAAGATACCTTATCCTCAAAAACTCCGCCAAGAGGAGCAGGATAAGCAATTTGCTCGCTTTGCAGATTATCTCAGGACTCTTGAAATTAAGATTCCGTTTGCAGAGGCACTTGAGCAAATACCTTCTTATGCCAAGTTCATGAAAGAGATTTTGAGTCATAAGAAGTATTGGAGAGAAACAGAAAGAGTTTTCCTCACTGAAGAATGCAGTGCAGTCATTCTGAAAAGCTTTCCTGAAAAGCTTAAAGACCCTAGGAGTTTTCTGATACCATGCACATTAGAAGGTAATTGCACCAAGACAGCTTTATGTGATCTTGGGGCAAGCATCAACCTAATACCTGCATCCACTATCAGAAAGCTTGGTTTAACTGAAGAAGTTAAACCAACCCGGATATGTCTCCAACTTGCTGATGGCTCCATTAAATACCCATCAGGCGTGATTGAAGACATGATTGTCAGGGTTGGGCCATTCGCCTTTCCCACTGACTTTGTAGTGCTGGAAATGGAGGAGCACAAGAGTGCCACTCTCATTCTAGGAAGACCCTTCCTAGGAACTGGACGAACACTCATTGACGTCCAACAGGGGAAAATAACCCTGAGAGTCAATGATGATGAGTTTAAGTTGAATGTTGTCAAAGCCATGCAGCATCCAGACACATCAAAAGACTGCATGAAAGTTGATCTTATTGACTCTTTGGTAGAAGAGGTCAACATGGCTGTGAGCCTCGAATCAGAGTTGGAAGACATCTTTAAAGATGTTCAGCCTGATTTGGAGGATTCAGAGGAAATGAAAGAGCCTCTGAAGTTTCCTCTGGAAGAGGAAAAACCTCTGATAAACCTCTATTTCATGGTTTATCTTGTACTCAATTGAATGGTTTTTATTAACTCTTTACCCACTTATTCATATTAATTGCATGGTTTTACATTTGCCTTCCTAATTATGTGCTTTGATTGAAAACATGCTTCTTTGGACTTATATTTGCTTATTATTAATCCTCTCTTATTACCATTAGATGCCTTGATATGTGTGTTAAGTGTTTTCAGATATTATAAGACAGGAATGGCTTGGAGGATGGGAAGAAAGCATGCAAAAGTGGAAGGAATGCAAGAAGTTGGAGAAATTGCTGAGCTGTCCAGCCTGACCTCTCTGCACTCAAACGGCTATAACTTTAGCTACAGAGGTCCAAACGATGCGGTTCTAGTTCCGTTGGAAAGCTAACGTCTGGGGCTTCGATTTGATATATAATATTCTATAGTTCTCCTGACGCTAGGTGACGCGATCGCGTGATCCATGCGGCTGCGTCGCAAGTGACGAAAATCAGCGAATCTGAATTCGCAACCAGCAAATTCTGGGCTGTTTCTGACCTAGTTTGCGGCCCAAAAAACACAGATTAGAGGCTATAAAGTGGGGGACTGCATCCATTCAAAAGGAGGCTCTCAGCTTCACAATTTTAGGAGTAGATGTAGTTTTTAGAGAGAGAGGTTCTCTCCTCTCTCTTAGGATTAGGATTTAGGATTTCTCTTAGTTTTAGAGTGACTCTCAATCCCAGGTTCAATGTTCTTTTATTGCTTTTCTCAATTTTGTTTATGACTCTCTATGTTTAGATTGATTTTCTATTTAATATAATTCTTGAGGTATTTCAGACTTATGATTGCTCCTTTTTATTATATAAATAATTTGGATTTTTCTCTTTTAGCTTTGGTTGAGACATTGGTAACTCTTGAGTTATCAAACTCATTGTTGATTGAAAATTGGAATTAATTTGTCCACTTAACTTATCTTCATAGCTAGAGGTTAATAAGGTGGGGAAAGAATCCAATTCTCATCACAATTGATAAGGATAACTAGGATAGGACCTCCAGTTCTTCATACCTTGCCAAGAGTTTATTTTATTATTACTATTTTATTTTATTCTTTTTGTGCAACATATTGCTTCCTTACTTCCAAAACCCCCAATTTACAATCTTCATAACCAATAATAAGAACATACTTCCCTGTAATTCCTTGAGAAGACGACCCGAGGTTTGAATACTCGGTTATCAATTTTAAAGGGGTTTGTTACTTGTGACAACCAAACGTTTGTACGAAGGGATTTCTGTCGGTTTAGAGACTATATCTACAACGCGACTGTTTTTATGACATTCTTTACTGGCAAAAATCCTAACGTCAACCTCCTAAACCTGAGCTCAAACCATTACCATCATCCCTGAAATATGCATTTCTGGGAGAAGGTGACACTTTTCTAGTGATTATAAGCTCTGCTTTAAATCCACTGGAAGAGGAAGCACTTATTCAAGTGCTAAGGACACACAAGACAGCTCTTGGGTGGTCCATAGGTGACCTTAAGGGCATAAGCCCAGCTAGATGCATACACAAAATCTTATTAGAGGATAATGCTAGACCAGTGGTTCAACCACAGAGGCGGCTAAATCAAGCCATGAAGGAAGTGGTGCAGAAAGAAGTCACCAAATTACTGGAGGCTGGGATTATTTATCCTATTTCTGACAGCCCCTGGGTGAGCCCTATCCAAGTTGTCCCCAAAAAGGGAGGCATGATAGTGGTTCATAATGAAAAGAATGAACTGGTTCCTACTAGAACAGTTACAGGGTGGCGCATGTGTATTGACTACAGAAGGCTCAATACAGCCACTAGAAAGGATCATTTTCCTTTACCATTCATAGACCAGATGCTAGAAAGACGGGCAGGTCAAAATTATTACTACTTTTTGGATAGCTACTCAGTCTATAACCAGATTGCAGTAGATCCCCAGGATCAAGAGAAAACAGTATTCACATGTCCATCTGGAGTGTTTGCTTATAGAAGGATGCCATTTGGGCTGTGCAATGCGCCTACAACCTTCCAGAGATGCATGCTCTCTATTTTCTCTGATATGGTGGAAAAATTTCTGGAAGTCTTCATGGATGACTTCTCAGTATATGGAGACTCATTCAGCTCCTGTCTTGATCACCTGAAACTAGTTATGAAAAGATGCCAAGAGACAAACCTGGTTTTAAACTGGGAAAATGTCACTTTATGGTGACTGAAGGGATTGTTCTTAGGCATAAAATTTCAAACAAGGGAATAGAGGTGGATCAAGCAAAAATAGAGGTAATTGAAAAATTACCACCACCTGCCAATGTTAAGGCAATCAGAAGCTTTCTGGGGCATGCAGGATTCTATAGGAGGTTTATAAAGGATTTTTTAAAAATCGCAAAACCTCTGAGCAATCTGCTAGTTGCTGACACGCCATTTGTGTTTGACACAGAGTGTCTGCAGGCGTTTGAAATGTTGAAAGCCAAGCTGGTCACAGCACCAGTTATTTCTGCACCAGACTGGACATTACAATTTGAGCTAATGTGTGATGCCAGTGATCACGCCATTGGTGCAGTATTGGGACAGAGGCATGACAAGCTTCTGCATGTCATTTATTATGCTAGCCGCGTTTTAAATGACGCCCAGAAAAATTACACAACCGCAGAAAAAGAATTGCTTGCAGTGGTTTATGCCATTGACAAGTTCAGATCATACTTAGTAGGATCAAAAGTGATTGTGTATACTGACCATGCGGCTCTTAAATATCTACTCACAAAGCAGGATTCAAAACCCAGGCTCATCAGATGGGTGTTGCTTCTGCAAGAGTTTGATATAGAAATAAGAGACAGAAAAGGGACAGAGAACCAAGTGGCTGATCATCTGTCCCGGATAGAGCCAGTAGAAGGGACGTCCCTCCCCTCTCTTGAGATCTCTGAGACTTTTCCGGATGAGCATTTATTTGCCATTCAGGAAACACCATGGTTTGCAGACATTGCGAACTATAAAGCTGCAAGGTTCATACCCAAAGAGTACAACAGGCAACAAAAGAAAAAATTAATTACTGATGCAAAGTACTACTTTGTGGGATGAACCCTATCTCTTCAAGAGATGTGCAGACGGAATAATCCGGAGATGTGTGCCTAGAGAAGAAGCACAGAGGATCCTATGGCATTGCCATTGATCATAATATGGAGGCCATTTCGAAGGTGAGCGAACAGCCACCAAGGTCCTCCAATGTGGTTTCTACTGGCCTACACTCTACAAGGATTCCCGAGAGTTTGTACGTAACTGTGACAGTTGCCAGAAAGCTGGTAATTTACCCCACAGTTACGCCATGCCCCAACAAGGAATTTTAGAGATTGAGTTGTTTGACGTATGGGGAATTGACTTCATGGGACCTTTCCCACCATCATACTCAAACACTTATATTCTAGTGACAGTTGACTATGTATCAAATGGGTAGAGGCCATTGCCACACCCACCAATGATACTAAAACAGTGCTGAAGTTCCTCCAGAAACATATCTTTAGCAGGTTTGGTGTCCCTAGAGTACTAATCAGTGATGGGGGCACTCACTTCTGCAACAATCAGCTTTACTCTGCCATGGTCCGGTATGGGATTCGCCACAGAGTGGCAACTCCATATCATCCACAAACTAATGGGCAAGCTGAAGTCTCTAACAGAGAACTAAAAAGAATCCTGGAACGGACTGTAAATACCCGTAGAAAGGATTGGGCAAGAAGCTTGGATGATGCTCTGTGGGCATACAGAGCAGCATTCATGACTCTTATAGGGACCTCTCCATACCAACTCTTTTCTTTTCTCTTTACCTTCATTATTCATATTTTCTTTTCCTTTCTTTTTCCTTTTTACTTGGTGTTATAAATTTATTTGAGTCATTGTTTATCATTATATGCTTGTGGATTGTTGTAAATTTTTTTGACAATTATATATTGCTTTTTAAGGGATTACTTGCATGTTCAAATTCTTATTTTCAAAAACTTCTCCTACATGCATGCTATGTGTTTGTGAAAAAGCCTATATGGCATTATAAACTTCTCTACATTTTTCTACTCTAATATTCAATGCTTGCTTTTCACAAATTCCCTTTACTATTTTATTCATTGAATTTAATTGTCAATAAAAATGTGATTGTTAGTTACGAGTGATAACATATTTAAATTGGACATTGAATGCTTGATCTATGCTACTCTTGCCTTTGCCTGCATGCCAATAAACCTCTTGCATTTCATTGTCCTACATGCACTTGCTATATTTTCATTGATAAACTTTTCACATGTAGTCCGGACCATGTGTTAACGTCATTCTTCTTTATTGTGCATTGATTATCACTTACATCACCCTCTTCCTTGCTTCACCCCTTTAAATTTAATTTACTTTCTCTTCCCTTTTTCAGGATGGCCACCAAGAAAGGAAAGGAGAAAGCTACTCCCAAACAACCAGCAAGACGAGGAACAAAGAAAGCATTAGTGGCAGAACCCTCTTCAACTGCGGTAAAGCCCTCAACAAAGAAGATTAAGAGGATCATAAAGGTTGATGATAAAGAAAAAGCCTTCCCAGCAAAGGACACTGCGCGATTCCCCAATCGCTACTGTGAGCAGATGTTCCCCATCCTGGCTGAAAGGAGTTACAACAACGAATACCTTCTTCTCCTCCTGCCCAATATTGCTACCTTTGTTGAGCCACAAATTGCCCAAATACAATGAGGTTTCCTACAGAGACAGCCAAGGCAGGTCAATCTTTCTTGGGTAGTCGAGTTCTACTCCAACTTCCACCTGCCAACCCTGCAGTCTGTCTATGTCCGTCAGAAGCAAGTCCCCATTACTGAAGAAGCCATTCAAAAAGCTCTAGGTCTTCCCCCTGTTCTAGAAGGACTGGACGCCTTTCAAGAAGCTGCACTCAAGCGCCAGATGTACCAATTTGACTGGGATGCCTTTCTCAGAGTTATCGCACTACCTGGCAGCAGATGGATATACGGATACCATCGTACCCGCCCTAAGGGAATTTCGGCTTCAGCACTTACCTTGGAGGCTCGCGTATAGGCACAGATCATGTCCCATTACGTCTTTCCGAGCACTCACGAGTCCTCCTTCACTGCGGACATGGCCGTGCTACTATGGTGCATCCTTACAGACCAACCTCTGAATCTACCAAGACATATCCGGAATGCCATGGGACACGTACAAATCACTGGCAACTTACCTTTTCCAGCTCTAGTCTCAGATCTTGTCTCAGCAGCCGGAGTCTCCTACAGAGCTGGGGACACCAAAGCCATGCTTCCATGGGATGATCAGTATGTCCCTAACAGGAAGTACCTTAGACCTCCAGCCATGTTGAAGATATTCCTTCTTCAACACCACAAGCACCTACAACAGCCCAACTGCTCCATCAGATACTTGAAAAGTTGGATCGACAGGAACGGAAAGCTAAGCTGAGAGAGCGCCGTAACAAGCGCCGATTCACATACCTCAAGGAGCTAATTATGGGAAAATTCAAGGACTCAGACACCCCGGACTCCACTTCCTTTACCAGCACAGGGAGCCATGATGGTCCCGACTGTGGAGATACTGCTACCATCCCACCTTTGTTCCTGATAGATGGCACCGAGGACGGTGCAAAGCCTTAAGTGTGGGGAGGTCGGTCAGTACCTGACTTCCGGAGGTAATTTCTCTTCCCTAGAACCAATAAATTAGGATATTTAGTTAGTTTTTCTTTTGTAGAATAGGATATTTAGTTGCATGCATGTTTTGCTTGATTGAAAAGACAATAAGTTTCTTCTAAGACCCTATCGTTGGAACAAAATTTCACTAATTTTAATTACTTCTTTTATGTTAAATTTGCTTGAAGTTGTATTTGGAACATGATTTTTGAGCTAAAAAACACACAACCTGTGAGATTTGAGCCTTTATGAATGGTTATATTATTTAACCATAATTATTTTATTCTTGTGTGTTTACTTCTCTATGATTGTAATCTATATTTTGTTTCATCCTATACGTCCAATGTTTATTATATTTATATGTTTGCATATGATTGAGGCCATTATTTGTTTAGCTCACTTATCCAAATAAAGCCTACCTTTTCAATTACCTTTGTTAGCCACTTTGAGCCTTTAAATCTCATTTGTTCTATATTTTACCACATTACTAGCCTTAAGCGGAAAAACAAGTATATACCCCAAATTGAATCTTTGGTTAGCTTAAGATAGAATTGTGTGTGTTATCCAAGTATGGGAAATTGTGGGAACAAAGGATAATAAGGGAATGAGTCATGATAATATAATGGGAATTTGGATACCTACTCATGTGAAACTATAAGAATTAAAACTCTATGTGCATTGATAAGCTATGTTATTTCTATGTTTCTATGTTTATGAAAAAAAATCCAAAAATATTCAACAAATAAATAAGGGAACAAAATTACCCCAATGCTAAGTCAAGCATTCAAAGATCAATGCATGTATGATAAAATCAAAATAAAAGGTTGATACATGAGTATGGATGTGAAAGAGATTTCTGGGTAGTTAGGTATGAATTCTAAAGTTATATAGAATATATATAGGTTATGTTAAAGCTTGGGTTAATTAAAGATTCAATTTATAAGCTTACTTAGCCATATATATATCCTTACCCTCACCTTGGCCCCATTACAACCTTGAAAAGACCTCATGATGTTTGCATTGGTATATTAAATGTTGTTGATTGGTTAGGAGAAGAACAAAAATTAGAGAGAATGATTAGAGAAGGATAGAGTGATGACCCTATACACTAGAGAGACTAGAGTGTACATACATCATCAGTGAGGGTTCCATGCTTGAATTTCTATGTTCCCTGCTTTCATGAGCTATCTTCTTGCATTTTTATCTGCTCTTGCTTTATAAGAATTGGATTAGTGAAATTTGACTTGTAATTGTTTTGAAGAGCTTATTTACTTTAGATCAAGTGGACAAGAATCATATAGTTGCATTCGCATATATAGGTTGCATTGCATTGCACAGGTTTCACATGTTCCTACTCATTTATTTTATCTCCTTCAACTAAGCATGAGGACATGCTAATGTTTAAGTGTGAGGAGGTTGATAAACCACTATTTTATGGTTTATATTGTGTTTAATTATGTGGTTTTATCATGATCTTTACCCACTTATTCATTAAATAAGCATGCATTTATAATTCCTTCCTAAAGTTATTGTATGATTGAAAACTTGCTTCCTAGAGATTTTTAATTATGTATTTTATTTCTCCTTTATTCCATTCGTTGCCGTGATCTGTGTGTTAAGTGTTTCAGGCTTTATAGGGCATGAATGAGTTAGAGATTGGAAAGGAAGCTTGCAAAAAATGGAAGGAACACAAGAAATTGAGGAGATGACCAGCGAGAAGCGACGCGGCCGCATGGATGATGCGACCGCGCGGAAGAGAGTAAATCGCAATGATGCGGCCGCATGGATGACGCGGCCGCGTGAATTGGAAACTGCACAAGTGACGTGGAGGCGTGGATGATGCGCCCGCGTGGCAAAGTGAAACGCCGAATGACACGTCCGCCTGAATGACGCGTCTGCGTGACATGCGCGATTTGCATAATCTGCAGAATCGCTGGGGGCGATTTCGGGCCTTATTTTGACCCAGTTTTCGACCCAGAAAAGCAGACTAGAGCCAGAGAACATGCAGAAACCAAGAACAACATTCATTCCGCATAGTTTTAAGTTTTTAGATCTAGTTTTCCTCTCCTCTAGGTTTTCTCTCTACATATTCATAGTTTTTAGGATTTGTTATTTTTCATTGTTTTTGCATTGGGATATTGAGATGAGTTATTGCCTCATCAAGACTTCGACATTCTAGTTCGTTCTCTTTACTTGTCTCTTACTCTTCCATGTTCCTTAATTTACTTAATTTTACTATTGGATTATTTTAGCATTTATTAATACAAGAATTACTTTTATTTTCAATTAATCTTTTGATCATTATTTATCATGTCTTTCTTTAATTCCCTTTCTTATGTTATGAATTTTACATTTACAATGAGCGAGTAGTTCCCTAACTTGATGGGGAGTAGATTGAAAGGAACCCTTGAGTTGGGATGCTCAAGAGAAAGATTGTAATTGGGTTTATTGTTGGATTGCTCTCTAGTCACTAACACCAATCCTCCCAAGAGCGGATTGGAACTTGTGGATAGAAACAACATTCCAACTTGTTTAACTTTCCCTTACTTAGTAAGGGGCAACTAAACATAATAACCCTCAATTGTCAATTAATCTTGAGAGTACTCCAACAAGAATAGAGCTTCCAGCTAATCAACTCCCAGTCAAGGCTTTTATTTAAATTTATATAAATTCTCTAATTTAATTTTCTGCCATTCAACTCAAACTATTTTGAAAACATCTGATTAATAAAATAGCACACTTTTCTGCAACTCGTTGGGAGACGACCTGGGACTCATACTCCCAGTATTTTAATTTTAATTTTTGTGACACCCTTCTAAATTGATAAGCGGATTTCTGGTTGGTTGAGAACTATACTTGCAACGCATATTTTATAATCATTCTTAACTCGCCAATTTCCGCCCCTATCAGAGGTCTCATCTACTTAACTGTCACCCGACCAGAGATCGCCTATCCGGTTCATGTACTTAGCCAGTTCTTGTCAGCTCCTCATACTACTAACTATGCGGCAGTTCTTCGCACTCTTCGCTACATCAAAGGCACCCTATTTCACAGCCTCTATTTTATTGCCTATTCATCTTTGTCCCTTTAGGCATACTCCAATGCTGATTGGGCTGGTGATCCTACTCATCGTTGTTCTACTATTAGTTACTGTTTGTATCTTGGCGACACTCTCATTTCTTGGCATGCTAAGAAGCAAACATTCACTGCTCGATCAAGCACAGAAGTTGAGTACCGTGTTCGTGCTGACACCACTGCTGAGGTTGTCTCGATTCATTGGCTTCTCAAAGATTTGGGTGCTCCTCAGACGTCCCCTATTGATGTTTTTTGTGACAATTGCAGTGCTATTCAGATTGCCCATAATGATGTGTTTCATGAACACACCAAACACATTGAGATTGATTGTCACTTTGTTCGACAACGTATTCTTATTGATGCTATTCATCTCATCGCTGTTGGAACACTGGATCAGACTGCTGATATCTTCACAAAAGCTCATCATCCAAACTCGTTTTCGGACTCTGTTATCCAAACTCAAGATGATGTCCATAGCTCCCACTTGAGTTTGAGGGGGGATGTTAGAGATCATTAGAACCAATTAGTATCATTTATATTTATATGGTATATCTGTATATTAAATGTAAGAATCTGTACTTTTATTACTTTGATTCTTCTAGAGGCTATATATACACCTTGTACATTGTACTTTTAACACAACTCTAAATAATACACAATCCTTTCTCCAGTTCAATCTCTTTATTCTAACAATTATTATTATTATTATTATTATTATTATTATTATTATTATTATTATTATTATTATTACAACTACTACTACTACTACTACTATTATTATTATTATTATTATTATTATTATTATTATTATTATTGTTACAACTAAAATATATTATATAATATTTTTTATTTTAACTAAAATAAAATATTTATTTATAAAATTCATGAGTTCCGTTCTTTCTTTTCCTTCTTTGTTTTGCTCTCTCCTTTCTTTTTTTCGTTTTTTTCTATTTATTTTTTATTTTTTTCACTCTATTATATTAATTTGATAATTAAAATATGTTACATGACATATTTTTATTATAATTAAAATAAAATATTTTCACTAAAATTAATGAACTTTTTTCTTATAGAATAATTACAGTTAAAATATAAAATGTAAAAAAATACTCATTACACTAAAAGATATTACTAAGTAAAATAAAAATTTGTTACTAAATTATAACAAGCAAATAATTTATAACATTTATAAGAAGAGTCTTAATAATAATAATAATAATAATAATAATAATAATAATAATAATAATAATAATAATAATACAGTTAATAATAAGGATAAATGTAATAATAATAATAATAATAATAAGGATAGATGAAAAAAAATATTGATTGTTAATGTTACAATATCGGTAATATTGGATACTGTTCATACCCTGGGTCGAGCTATCCGACCTGGGATGATTGACGACAAAGCGACCGACCTCTTCAGGTCAAACGGACCGACTTCTTCTTAAAGAACTCGGCCAAACCACCAGAAAGTCCATAAAGGGCCCAAGTAGAGGAACACGACCCAAATCCAAAGGCCATCCAAGCCTATAGAGATAAGGGCGGTTCCCTTGAAGATAAGCTGACCTCAACTCAAAGATAAAGATAAGATAAGATAACTAACTTATCTTATCTAGAAAGGTCACTCTACAACTACTATAAATACACTGGAGCACCTAGGTATAACTCATACTCTGATTCTACATAAAACCTTTTTAATACCCATGCTAACTTAAGCATCGGAGTCTCTTGTAGGTACCCCCACCCTCCGGTGACGAAGGATCAGTAGTGCAGCAAGTCCAGCAAGTCGGACACAACAGCTCCGACTGCCACCAGCCAGCCGGACACGACATCTCCGACCAGTACGGAAGATCTTGTCCGAGATCGACCTCCAGTTTCAGGTAACCCCCGGAACATTGGCGCCGTTGCAGGGGACCTGGAAGTCATCCCATCACCATGGCGAACGACCATGACAACGACCACGATTCAGATCTCGAGGATAGAATGCCGCACAAAAATGCGGACACTATACTAAAAGATACCCCGGAATCTAACGGGGACAAAAATTCATCAAATCCGGGAGCAATAGAAGCGCTTCAAGATCGCTTAAAGCAACTTGAGAAAGAAACCCAACAACAACGAGAGATCGAAAAGGATCTACAAAGAGAAGTACGGCGACGTCGCGAATTGGAAGAAAAACTACAGCAATTAGAAGCCGACCTCAAATCGAAAGCTCATCGGACTGTTCCTGAGGAAAATTCACGCAAAGAATAAGATCCATTCACCAGGGAAATCATGAAAACCAAAATTCCAAAAGACTTCAAACTCCCGGATATGATTTTATATGACGGCACCACAGATCCCAACCATCATCTCAGTAATTTCAGAAGCAGAATGTACCTCATCGACGCCTCAGATGCCGTTCGCTGCAAAGCTTTTCCAACAACTCTCACGAAGACAGCAATCAGATGGTTCGACAACTTACCTCCAAAGTCTATCTCAAAGTTTGACGACCTGGCCAAAAAGTTCTTGGCTAGATTCTCCATCTAGAAGGATAAAGCCAAGCATGCCCCCAGCTTGCTAAGGATCAAGCAAGGAGATCGGAGAGCCTCCGCAACTACATGAAAAGATTCAACAAAACATGCATGGACATACAAAGCTTACCAACAGAGGCCGCCATCATGGGACTCATCAATGGCCTACAAGATGGACCTTTCAGCCAATCTATATCAAAAAAGTACCCGACCTCCTTGGATGAAGTACAGGAACGAGCAGAAAAATACATCAACATGGAAGAAAACGCTCGGTTAGGAGAAACCTCAAAATCAGGGGTCTCCTATCGAGACAGAGACAAGGAATCCAAGAGGAAAGAAGATCGCCAAGGGGAAAAATAAAAAAATACCATAATTACACTCCTCTCCAGGCATCATTGGTCGAGATATACAAAGAAGTCTGCCATACAGAAAAAATCCCCCCAGCACGGCCACTCAAAGGCAAAAAGGGAGGAGGAAACCAGAAGGAATATTGTGAATACCATCGAGTCCGAGGACACTCCACAAACGAATGTTTCAACATAAAAAATATCATAAAAAAATTGGTGAGAGAAGGAAAGTTAGATCGATTCCTAGCCACCCGAGATGATGATCAAAGAAAGAGACGAAGGGATGAAGATACTGAACGAACAGAACGATCACCTCGGACACCAGAAAGACATGTCCACATGATACATGGCGGATTCACAGCAGGTGGGATCTCCAAATCCTCTCGCAAAAGATATCTCAAAGAAGTATATCATGTTGAAGGAGAGGAGGAAGCACTCAACATCCCGGCAATAACATTCACTAAAGAGGACGCATCCGGCATCATCGCGGGACACGACGATCCCTTGGTCATCACCATCATATTAGCAAACGCCAACCTACACCGCACCTTAATAGACCAAGGGAGTTCTGCCGATATCTTATTCAAAACAGCCTTTGATAAACTCGGCTTAGAAGAA
Source organism: Arachis hypogaea (assembly GCF_003086295.3). Classification (NCBI taxonomy): domain Eukaryota; kingdom Viridiplantae; phylum Streptophyta; class Magnoliopsida; order Fabales; family Fabaceae; genus Arachis; species Arachis hypogaea. The sequence goes on along the minus strand of NC_092046.1, from coordinate 94,521,793 downwards.
AAAGAACTTCAAGCATATCCAAACAGTCTGTTTGGACTAAGAGACACCCCGGTTCGACCACATCATAGACTACATCGTGGTCGATGTAATTTCAGCTTACAATGCTCTCATAGGTCGGACAACACTCAACCAACTCGGCGCAATAGTCTCGACCCCACACCTATGTATGAAATTTCCAACACCAAAAGGGATAGCCACGATAAAAGCAGATCAAAAGATGGCACGTCGCTGTTACAACGAAAGCCTAAACCTCAGAGGCAAAGGAGAAGAGTTCCACACAATCGAGCTGGGCGGAGTTCAACGACGAGAAGAACTTCGTCCCCAGCCAGAGGGTGAGATAGAAAAGATCCAAATTGGGGGCACCTCAGAAAAAATAACTAATATCGGCACAATCCTAAAAGGAGATTCAAAGGAATTACTAATACAATTCTTACGAGATAATGTCGATCTCTTCATGTGGAAAGCGGCGGACATGCCAGGCATAGACCCTAAGCTTATGTGTCATAAATTAGCGGTCTATCCAAGATCTCGGCTGGTACAGCAGAGACGAAGAAAACTTGGGCCAGAGCGATCCCGGGCCGTGGAAGAACAAGTACAGGCACTACTGGAAGCAGGATTCATAAGAGAAGTCAAATATCCACTATGGCTAGCCAACGTTGTCTTAGTGAAAAAATCAAATGGGAAGTGGCGAATGTGCACCGATTACACCGATCTCAACAAGGCTTGTCCAAAAGATCCATACCCACTCCCAAATATCAACGCTCTGGTAGACGCTTCCTCCGGATATAAATATCTCTCGTTTATGGATGCATACTCAGGATACAATCAGATCCCCATGTATCCACCAGATCAAGAAAAGACTTCATTCCTAACACCGAAAGCAAACTACTGCTACATTATGATGCCTTTCGGTCTCAAGAACGCAGGAGCTACTTATCAAAGGCTAATGAATAAATTTTTCGGATCACATCGGAAAGACCATGGAAGTCTACGTGGATGACATGCTAATAAAAACACAAAGTGAAGAGACACTATTGTCCGACCTGGCCCAAGTGTTCGACACCATAAGGAAGCATGACATGCGACTCAACCCCGCGAAATGCACCTTTGCAGTAGAAGCAGGCAAATTCTTAGGTTTCATGCTCACACAAAGAGGAATTGAAGCAAATCCAGACAAATGTCAGGCCATACTCAACATGAAGAGCCCAACCTGTGTCAAAGAAGTACAGCAACTCAACGGGAGATTGGTCGTCCTATCCCGATTCTTAGCAGGAGCTGCGATAAGATCTCTCCCCTTCTATGCTACATTAAGAAAGGGAAGGCAGTTCGAATGGACGACAAAATGTGAGCAAGCCTTCCAAGACTTTAAGAAGTTCTTAGGACTGCCACCTATCCTCTCTCGACCACGAGAAGGAGAACCACTCATATTATATCTCGCTGTAGGAAACCGGGCAATAGCCTCAGCACTGGTCAGAGAAGACGAAAGTGGGCAGCAACCCGTCTACTTCATTAGCAAAGCACTACAGGGATCCGAGCTGAACTACCAGAAAATAGAAAAATTCGCCTATACTCTTATTCTAACATCTCGACGACTCCGCCCGTACTTCCAAGCTCACACCATTAAGGTCCGAACAAATCAGCCCATAAAAGGAATATTGCAGAAAATAGATTTAGCAGGCAGAATTCTACAATGGGCAGTCGAGTTATCAGAGTTCGACCTCCAATATGAAGCTCGAACGTCCATCAAATCACAATATATGGCCGACTTTATTGCAGAATTCACAGAAACCCTGGAAACCCCCACAGAATGGAATCTCTATGTGGACGGTTCTTAAAATAAAACTGGAAGCGGCGCAGGCGTGATAATAGAAAGCAACCAAGGAACCCAAGTTAAGCTCTCCCTCAAGTTCGGGTTCCCGACCTCAAATAACCAGGTGGAATATGAAGCATTGTTAGCTGGTTTGAAGCTGGCTAAAGAGGTTGGAGCTCAAAAAATCAACATCTATAGCGATTCACAAGTGGTCACATCACAAATAACAGGGAGCTACCAAGCCAAAGATCCCACCATGAAAAAGTATTTGGATAAAACCAAGGAACAGCTCGGACAAATCGGGGAATATAAGATCTGCCACATACCCCGCGAACAAAATGCCCGAGCTGACGCACTCTCGAAACTAGCCAGCACCAAACCAGGGGGCAACAATTGAAGCCTCATCTAGGAAATGTTACAGAACCTGTCAATCTCGAAAGAGGAAAAAGTCCTAGCCATAACAAGCCAGGACCAATGATGGATGACTCCTATAATCAACTACCTCAGAGCAGGAACACTCCCCACAGAAGAAAAAGAGGTAAAGAGGCTAAAAAGGGAGGCACAGTACTACACCATTATAAACAACATCCTGTACAAAAGAGGGATCTCAGTACCATTACTGAAATGCGTACCGACCTCCCACACAAAGGAAGTGTTAGAAGAAGTACACGGCGGCGTTTGTGGCAATCATCTCGGAGCACGAGCTCTCGCCAAAAAAATACTCCGGGCGGGGTTTTATTGGACAACTCTACAGAAAGAAGCTACAAAATTTGTAAAGACATGCCCACCATGTCAAAAACATGCCAACTTTCACATCGCCCCGCCAGAAGAGCTCATCAGTGTAACTTCGCCTTGGCCGTTTGCAAGGTGGGGGCTCGACCTTCTCGGCCCCTTCCCCCAAGGGTCAGGACAAGTTAAATTTCTCACAGTAGGGGTAGACTATTTCACAAATTGGATAGAGGCAGAGCCCCTAGCCAATGCCACCGCTCAAAGAAGCCGAAAATTCCTATATAGAAACATCATCACAAGGTTCGGGGTTCCATATTCAATAACCACAGACAATGGCACTCAATTCACAGATGCAGGCTTCAGAAAACTAGTAGCCGACTTAAATATAAAGAATCAGTACACCTCCGTTGAACATCCACAAGCCAATGGACAGGCCGAAGCTGCCAACAAAGTCATATTGGTCGAGTTAAAACGGAAATTACAAGATGCAAAGGGAGCTTGGGTAGAAGAGCTTCCACAGGTCCTATGGGCATATCGAACGACGGCACATTCCACCACGAAGGAATCCCCCTTCCGGTTAGCATACAGAATAGAGGCAATGATTCTAGTAGAAATTGAGGAAGGATCGCCTAGAGTAGTTCATTACAATGAGGGAGCAAACTCCCAACTTCAGAGGGAAGAGCTCGACCTACTACCTGAAATCCAAAAAAGAGCTCGGATCAGGGAAGAAGCTCTAAAGCGACGAATGGCTTCCAGATATAATCAAAGGGTAGAGCCGAGAAGTTTCGCAGAAAACGATCTCATCCTAATCCAAAATGATATTGGAACAACTCGACCAGGAGAAGGAAAGCTAGCAGCAAACTAGAAGGGACCCTACCGAGTTGTAGAAATACTCGGGAAGGGCTACTACAGACTGTCCGATCTCGATGGACGAGAGCTTCCCAGATCATGGCACGCTTGCAACCTAAGAAGGTACTACAGTTAAGAAGGTAACAGATCTCATTATTGGATACACTCTTTTTCCTGAAAAGGTTTTTTAATGAGGCACCAAGCTGAGACCCAGACACTATCCGACTTAAAGGGATGAAAAATTCCCACATGTATATATTTGCACTTTTACTTTGAATAAAGTTTATTTAGATATTCTACAAGAATTCAAGATGCATTAATCTAAAGTATTCATCGTCCGATTATAAAGCAACAGGTCGGCAGAAAGTGAAAAACAATTTCACTGCACGACCACGATAAAGATAAACCATCCGATAAAGGTGAAAGCGCGATTCACCCAAAGGACGATCTAAAGATGCCAACCACTTTCTACAAATCGGCAAAGATGAACACAGAATAATGTAAGAAGTTATCGAAAGCAATCCAAAAAAGAACCTGACGAGGTCTTACGGATAGCTAAAATAATAACTTAAAGACTGGCCGACGTCCAGAAGTCGGACCAAGTCAACCCAGTTATAAGTAAACCCTGGAAAGAGGTCTGGCCAACCCTATTAAAGAGGATTACTTTAACTTAGAAGGGCTCGACCTAACAAAGTCAGCCCAAAATAAAAAGGTTATAAAAGTAATCCCTGAAAGAGACCTGATAAAGGTCCAAGAAAGAGGATTACAAAAATAACCTAGAAAGAGATCGACCTAATGAAGTCAATCTCCTACAAAAAGAAAAGGTTATAAAAGTAATCCCTGAAAGAGACCTGATAAAGGTCCAAGAAAGAGGATTACAAAAATAATCTAAAAAGAGATCGACCTAACAAAGTCGATCTCCTACAAAATGAAAATGTTATAAAAGCAATCCCTGAAAGAGACCTGACAAAGGTCCAAGAAAAGGGATTACAAAAATAATCTAGAAAGAGATTGACCTAACGAAGTCGATCTCCTACAAACAAGTTACAAAAGTAATCCCCAAAAAGAGACCTGACAAAGGTCCAAAAAAGAGGATTACAGAAATAACTTAATAAGGGGACCAGCGCAAAAGAACCACCGAGAAACAAGTTGGACCCATAAATCACAACCTCAAAGGATCCAAGCTACAAACAATAAAACAAAGCAATCCGAGGAAGTCGAGATGCAAGATTTCAAACATCAGTAGAAAATAGAAAAGATGCCAAGTCAAAAAACTACTTCTTTTACTCTAAAAAAGTTATAAGGCCCGGAAGGCCACCAAAACCTACCATGAAGGGATAGCGAGCTACCTTTTGTTTTTCAAAATAAAAAGTTGCTAAACAAGCAACCAGGAAATGTCAGCAATTAAATAAAAAGTTTTAAAAGCCCACAAGCCAGGCCAACTACATATCCAGAAAGAGATCAGCAAACATCAGGAGCCTTCTTGGCAGCATCAGGACAAGGAGAAGGAGGATGAGTCTGAATCAGCACAGCATCCACAGTTCCATCCTCCCGGTTCAGAATTTGGCAATCCGAGTCAGGCGCAACCGGAGGAGCAAAAGAGGTCGACACTTTGGCAGAGGACGCAGGGGGAGGAGCAACCTCATCATCATCATCCTCATCATCAGGGACAATCTTGCCATCCCTGACAATGTTATCCAGGCTAAAGAGGGTGAGATCGGCCTCGGGAGCAATGACCCGAACTTGCTCCTTCAAGTTCTCGTAAGCAGCAGTCACGCTGCCAACAAGATGACTTTGGAGCTCAGAATAATCTTCCCGGACATTGTCGAGCTCCCCCCTCAGGCGCATCATCTCCGGATAGGATGTAACGTAACTATCCTTATGCATCATGGCTGTGTCCTCAGCCAACCTCAAAGAAGCTGCCAGTGATTGAGAACTCGCCTTCTCGTTCTCTAAGTCCTTCTCCAGCTTGGCTACCTTTATCTCAAGTTCCTCTTTCAACTCCCTCATCCAATCAAACTCTTGTTTTGCCTCCTCCATAAATGCTTTAGTGGCATGGAGAGGAGATTCTGAGCAGTCTGATCTATGGCAGCCGCCATATACGCCATCTTTACGTGATTTCGGGCCATAAATTCCAAGTGATGGAGGATGGACACATCATCCATGGAGAGGGCGCCATAGGGACCGATTTGCTGATCCACAAATTCAATGGCATTAAAATCAGGAGCATCGAGATCGAAGGGCTCAGCTATTTTTTGTTTTTTATTGGGAGGAGCAACAGATGGAGCGGCAGAAGTGGGGTGAGGATCCACCAAACGGACTCGGGGTGTAGGGATCACCTTCTTCATCCTAGAAGAACTCGGCACTGATGGCTTCTCGCACACTTGGGAGGACCCCTCCCCAGCCGCCTTGGCCGCAATATTTCTGGCAGCAGTCGCCCTCTGCGCCCTCTTAAAAGCTTTCATGGATTCATTATTCTCCATTGCCTCTGCAAATAAAACAGAAATTAAGCTACAAGTTGGATAAGTCGGAAAGACAGCTACAAGCAACATAAACAGATAATAAAGGAAACACAAGATACCCAGTTCAGTTTGAAGAAGAGAAGGATTGGTTAAAAATCTCTTTGTGTCAAGATGGGGAGGTTGACCACAGCGTTCTTCCAAGACAGTCACAAAAGCTCGCTCAGCCTCATCCAACATTTCCCACACATATCTGGAGACCCTCACATCTTTTTCCCATTCCAAGGGAAAAGCAGGTTCATCATTTTCATCCAGAAAAAAGGGCCGAGCTCCTTCAACAGCTCGAACCTTGAAAAAGTAGTTTTTAAAATCACGGAATGACTCGTCAAACATGGAAAAGACCTTCTTTCCCTGGGTAGAACGAAAGGAGACCCAAGCTGACTTCTTTTTTACCACACCGGGCTTAGTCAAGACAAACAGATAGAAAAAGAGAGATTAGGAAGCAGGAATACCAAAACCATTGCACAACAATTGAAAATTTTTTATGAAACCCCAGGAATTGAGTAAAAGGAAGGGTGATACCCAGCTAACCGAAGAAAAAATCATAAACATAAAAGAAAGGGCGATCATCAACAACCCGAGTAGAAAAGCAGACTCTCTCATCAGAAAAGGGAGGGACAAGCTCATAGTTCTTCTCATCACTGGGATTACTACAAACACTATGAAACTGCCTAAGCTGTGCACAAAACTCAGAATCAACCAGAGAAACACACATAAGAACCATCGAGTCCACCCAATCGGCTATACCTGCAGGAACCTGGGAAGGCATCTCTACAACGTTATTTCGGGAAGACATGAGGCCAACTAAATCCTACAAAAGAAAAGAAGAACGGATTACTCAAAAACATCTCGGCGGGCGAATACACAGAAAAGGAAAAAACCCCAAGACTCAAACTAAAACTCCTGGGGCATCCTTTGGAGGTAATAACAAAGCAAGGTATCAAGAAAAATCTACATACGTCCCGACATCTCGCAAACAAGAATAGAAGATCTCAAACAGCAAGCATCTTTCATAGGAGAAAGACAAAACACAAACAAAACAGAAAGTCATCTTCCTACAGTCTATCAGCAAGAAACAACATCAAACATACCAGATGCAACCTTTTTTCAGAATCATACAAAATTATCATTCCAAAGCTTCAGAATCAAAAGCATTCACAACATGCAAAAGCTCTAAAGGTATCAAAGCAACAGGAAAAGAGAAAAAGACCATGCAAAAGACGAAGAAATTACGAGACGCACAGTGATCAGGCATAGCGAAAAGTAGAAAGATCCAAACTTTTCCCAACTAAGATAAAAACTTTCTCAAAATAGACACAAAAATGGCGTAGAGGGAGGAAGAAAGAAGAACCAAACCTGGAAAATGAGAGAAAGCTGCAAAGAAAAGCAGAAAGGCGGAAGGCAAAATCCATAATCACCCCTTCCCCCACGAAAAAGCAAAGTCACAAAGCAACGTCGCTGGGCTGAAACGCGAAAGCTACAGGCGGAGGCTTCAGAAAAATCAAAGGAAAAAGTTGAAAGTGAGAAAGTAAAGGGAGAAGTTACGAAGAAGAAGCGAAGAAGAGAAACCGTTTTTGATCGAGAAATTCAAAATAAAAGCCAAGAGAGAGTGGGGGCAATTAAATGCCAATTAAATGCGGATATTAAAACCGCTTGCGTTCCCAAAAAAGTGCTGATATAAAAGCGCGCGCTTTTAGAGAAAAACGTTCTACATTCAAAAGCTGCTACAAAAAGGAGTCGACAAAATGCTTGAGTTCGGCTTCGCTACGAGAAGGACCGAAATCAAGGACTCGACCTCGACAAAGAAGACCGAGCTCAAGCAGGGGCACTGTTCATACCCTGGGTCGAGCTATCCGACCTGGGATGATTGACGACAAAGCGACCGACCTCTTCAGGTCAAACGGACCGACTTCTTCTTAAAGAACTCGGCCAAACCACCAGAAAGCCCATAAAGGGCCCAAGTAGAGGAACACGACCCAAATCCAAAGGCCATCCAAGCCTATAGAGATAAGGGCGGTTCCCTTGAAGATAAGCTGACCTCAACTCAAAGATAAAGATAAGATAAGATAACTAACTTATCTTATCTAGAAAGGTCACTCTACAACTACTATAAATACACTGGAGCACCCAGGTATAACTCATACTCTGATTCTACATAAAACCTGTTTAATACCCATGCTAACTTAAGCATCGGAGTCTCTTGCAGGTACCCCCCACCCTCCGGTGATGAAGGATCAGCAGTGCAGCAAGTCCAGCAAGTCAGACACAATAGCTCCAGCTGCCACCAGCCAGCCGGACACGACATCTCCGACCAATACGGAAGATCTCGTCCGAGATCGACTTCCAGTTTCAGGTAACCCCCGGAACAGATACCAAGGAGGTTAACGGTTGTTTTTAACCAAAAGTTTATACTAAAGGGTTCTACTATGATGAAATGTGGCAATATTAAGAATAATATAAAATAACCCTTTTATAGTTGTGGTATTTGAAATATGGAGTAGAGTACTATATGTGTTTTCGAATAGATGGTAGCTGTAACTTTTTTAAGGAATAAAGACACAATGTGACTATTCATCTCTATGACGTGTTTGATGAAAATGGATTTTAATTTTTTCAACATTTATAAACCGATGTCTAAATTTTTTGCTAATTTGATTCGTTTCTTGATACTTTAAGATCTTTAATATATTTTTATCACTGAAAGAAAAAACTTTTTTGGGTGAAAAAAATATCTTCTAAATCTTAAAAGATCAGATAATAAAAAAAATTTATGAAAAATAAAAGAATTAATTCACAAATAATAAAAAGTAACTCATTGACCGATTTAAATGTCAAATTATTTACTTTACCAAATCATCCCATATCAAAATCATGTTTTCACACTCACAAACCTATATTATTATTATTATTATTATTATTATTATTATTATTATTATTATTATTATACGAGAGAGAAGCACAGTGTATTTTTCGAGGTCGTCCAACCTCCTTTCCTGGTATAACTATTATGCTTATCCAATGTCATGTTATTATTATTATTATTATTATTATTATTATTATTATTATTATTATTATTATTATTATTATATGTAAACCTCATTATTATTTTTGTTATTATTACATTTATTATTATTATTATCATCGTCATTGATCTTCTTCTTCTTCTTCTTCTTCTTCTTCTTCTTCTTCTTCTTCTTCTTCTTCTTCTTCTTCTTCTTCTTCTTCTTCTTCTTCTTCTTCTTCTTCTTCTTCTTCTTCTTATACGAGAGAGAAGCACACTGTATTTTTCGAGGCTGTCCAACCTCCGTTCCTGGTATAACTATTATGCTTATCCAATGTCATGTTAAAATTATTATTATTATTATTATTATTATTATTATTATTATTATATGTAAACCTCATTATTATTTTTGTTATTATTACATTTATTATTTTTATTATCATCGTCATTGATGTTCTTATTATTATTCTTATTATTATTATTATTATTATTATTATTATTATAAGAACTTTTTAATTTAATTTTTCATTATACTTTTTCATTCCATAAAAAGATTTTTAGACATCATATATAGTTATTGAGATATTAAATTTTAATTAATACTTGTTCAGATGAATGGTATTATTCATAATAACTTTTATTAACATTACGTCTTTACTAAATAGATTTCTAATTTATATCTAAATTAAAACTAAAAAATTAGACTCCTTCCACCTGACTACAGTTATAAAAATAAACTCTAAACATTTTTCTGAATTCTTCAATGTCAAAAATATATTATGTCTTTTATGTCCATGAACTAATAATACATTTAAAAAAGATCCAATCATATTTGATATGCAACAAGTTCGAAAATAATATAATTTTTTTGGGTTGTGAAACTAATTACAGCTATCAACAATTTGTCAAAAAAAAAAAAAACGAATCATAAAGAAAATAGTTAAACTAGATCTTAATGACAATTACACATCATATGGAATTATATGTCACATAATAGATAAATAATGTATGAATTTCGTCTAAATCACACATCAAAAATATTTCCGCTTAATTCTTAAAGGACCAGGTTATTCTTAAAAAAAAGTAAATATCTTTAAAATCTTTGTAACCGATAATATTTCCTAAATTTTATCCATATAAACAATGGTCCATATTAATATTTCTTTAATATGTATCTCTTCTGCATGTGCTTTCATTTCGCCAAACATATGGTGTCTATCGTTCCTGTATTAGATGTGAAAGAGGATGAACTTTCTGTCTTGTTTGTTTCTTTTGTGTCTAATTTAATAATCGAATTCACTCTCTATTTTTATTTCATAATAATAACTTATATTTGGATATCTGAAAAATTATAACATTGCTTAAATGTTTTGTGTCTAATTTAATAATCGAATTCACTCTCTATTTTTATTTCATAATAATAACTTATATTTGGATATCTGAAAAATTATAATATTGCTTAAATGTTAAATATACGTACGTTACATCTTTTTCTTTTTTCTTTTTTTTTTTAAAAAATTCCTCCAAATTATCACTCGTTGCATCGCCTTTCTTCACCCATCTAAAATGCACAGAGACTACCTTCCCTTTTAATGAAATGAAAAGTAGAAACAGATAAAAAGAACCAATGGCGGCGATAATTTCTTATTATCTTCCATGTTCATAATAAAAACTGTGACTTTACCCATGACTCATAATTTTCTATTACAGTTAAGTAGCCTTATTTTTTTAATCCAATCAAATACTTTCCTTAATAAGAACGAACAAGACTTTTGAATGGGTAAGCTACTAAAATCAAAACATTTTCTTATATAACAATCATAACATGCTTTTACTTTGTAGAATGTCTATGTTTTTTTACATTATTTTTAATATATACCTATTAAACTAAATCACGATTTTTTATGAATTGGGATCGTAAATAACTAGAAAAATACAAATTGAGAAGTAGCATTTGAAAACGAAATGAGTAGCGAAACTAATAAAAATTGTCGGAACGCAGAGTTTTATTAAATTCAATGAATTAAACGTGCTTACAATAATGCAATGTAATTTTGCTGATAAATATAATGAAACCTACTGCTGGCGCTCCCACCCGAACAATAATAGAGCACTAACAACAGCAGCTAGCAGTATTTGACGGCAAGAAATTGGAAACACTACTAGCGCAATTATAGCTATACATGATTCAACTCTACCCTAAAAGATATTAGTAAGTCCTAATTAAGGGTGCACTGATGCTCGGCTTCTCGCACGGTACAGAATTTTTTCAATTGAATGAATTCTCGTTGCAAGTATAGTTCTACACCGACAAAGAATCCTCGCATACAAAAATTTTGGTTGTCACAAGTAACAAACCCCAAATAAGAATTAACCGAAGTATTTGAATTCCGGGTCGTCTCACAAGGAATTGCAATGAAGTGTTCAATTATTGGCTATGAAGATCAAGGGGTTTGATTTGGAAATTTGCAAGAGAAGTAAATAACAAGAAAGTAAAATGATAAGAACTAATAAAGAAATGAAAAGTACTCTTGGCTAGACATAGGTAATTGAGATCACCATCCTTGTCTACAAACTATATATTGACAATTATGAGAGGCCAACCTATTAAGTCTACTTCCAAAAGCTTTAAGTACGTCAAATAGGCTTGATCACATCAACCCATAAGTCCCAACCTTTCTACTAATTAGATTAGTAGTGGGTTACTGTCAATGAGTATCAAATTGATCACCAAGGGTTCTCAAATCACCAAATCATTGAGACCCAATGACTCAAGGTCACTCAATTCCCTTAGCCTAGGCCAAGAGCAAAGAAAACTACTCAAAAATTAAAGGAAATATTCTATCAAACACCTAGTATGCAAGAAAAGTAAACATCACAAAATGCAAGAATCAATAAAATCTATCAACTACTAATTGCAAGGAAAGTAGGATCACAACTCAAATCAACCATAAAAGAACATCAATCCTTAAATTGCATTAAAGAAAAGATCCAAATCCAACAAGATTTTATGAACATAAAAGAGGTATGAAAGTAAAATTAACACTACAAATAATGAGAATAAAAGATTAGACGCAAGAATTCATAAAGGAAGCAAGATGAAAACATGAAATTGAACCTAGATCTAAAAGTGACTAACCTAACCTAATTCTAGAGAGAAGAGGGAGCTTCTCTCTCTAGAAACTAACCTACATGATGCTAACACTTCAAACAATTACTCCCCCCTTGCCCAAGCTTGAATTCTACATGAAATAGCATCAGAAATGAGTTGGATTGGGCCCAAAATGAGCTGCAAAATCGCTGGCCACGGTTTCACTTTAGTGAACCACGTGCTCCATCAGTGCGCACGCGTATATGGCGCATGCGTGCCCCTATACGTCAGGCAACTATGCCAAATTTTATATCATTTTGAAGCCGCAAATGTTAGCTTTCTAACGCAACTAAAACTGCTTCATTTGGACCTCGGTAGCTCAAGTTATGGTCGATTGAGTGCGAAGAGGTCAGGCTTGACAGCTTTGCAGTTCCTTCATTTCTTCATGAGTTCTCCCACTTTGCATGCTTTACTCCTTGCTTCTTCCATCCAATACTTGCCTTATGAACCTGAAATCACTCAACAAATATATTAAGGCATCGAATGAAATTAAAGTGAGTTTAATTTAGCTATTTTAATTCCTAAAAAGCATGTTTTCACACTTAAGCACAAATTCAGGGAGAATTGCAAAACCATGCTATTTCATTGAATAAATGTGAGAAAAGTTGATAAAATCCCCCAAATTAAGCACAAGATAAACCACAAAATCGGGGTTTATCATGCACAAAACTGATGTTTGGTCCACCCATATTCTTTTTCTCTTACTACTCTCTTGGTAGGTTCCCTGCATACACAAATGAAACAAGAAAGAAGAGTAAATAATAGTAGTAGTAAGCTAATATAATGTAACTAAGATCGTATATAAAAAGCAAATACCTATTGGTTGAGGGAATAGTAGGGTCATAGTCAAATCTGCATTTGGAATGAACAATGGGCCCTAGTTGATGTCTGTCCATGGTGGCCAATGTTATTCCCACGGGTGCCTTAAGGTACGTGGCTCCTCTATACATCCACTCATCCATTTCGTGGCTGTAAAACTCATCGAAGCCCTCTCTACATAGTGCACATCTACTCTGATCCTCTTCAGCAGGAACGCCTAACTCTTCCTCATTTTTCATTTCCTCTGTCTCCTCGGGAGCCAACAACCCTAGAATCGATTCCTTTCCCAAAGACTCTGCACCACTTAGCCACATGCTCCCACTTGCAAACCACTTTTGAGACCCTTTCCGCTTCCGACTTTTTGACATTCGGTTCCTAGTCACGTGCCAATCCATATGTGTACTGTGCTCATCTTGCCATTTGAATAAGAGACTGCAGCTCGTGCATTGTCTAGGAAGCTCAATGTATAAGGCACTGATTACACCTTCATAACAAACCTACAAGATATCTACATCAAACTCCATCCCAATGGAATTCTAAAACACGAGTTCATTTAAATTACTATCTCAAATTAACAAACTAAAAAAGGAGGGAAACTAATGAAAGTATAGTTACCAGTCCAGTGGGTGGATTGGTGAGTGGATTAGTTACCGAGATCACACCATGGTTCACTAGTGAACTATTCAAATCAAGATATACAGGTGGAGGTTGACTTGTCACCGAAGCATCAGCATGGGGATGAGATGGGCACAAAGATGGCAAGGTTCCCCCATGTAAATGTAAACTTTGGCCCTGCATATCAGGTAATGGATTTGAGATGGGTGTACTTATTGAGGCACCATCTCCTTGCAACGAGCTCCCAAGACTAATTTGTGTTGAAGATGGAACTGGAGGTGGAAGAAACTGTAGCTGAGGCGCTTGTCCATGATTTTGCAGGTTCGAGGAAATTGGTCCAGGTTGATTAGGCAACTGGTCATGTATAAACAAAGTTCTATTTGTAAGAACCGGAGTTTTCACAAAAAATCGCTTAACTAGAATAGACTAATTTAATTTCCTGGAATAGGTCTAAAAATATAAAAATATTTTTCTCAAAATATAAATTTGAGATTCGGATTCTGTGGATTTTTCTGAGTGGAAAAATGTTTTCTTTTGAAAATTTTTGTGTAAAAACGCATACCGATAGAGTAGCCAGCAGTACCGGCTTAACTCTGTCCAGTGCCGCATGAGAGAGAGTGAAAACAGTTGAAAACCTTAGAAAAGTTTTTGGTTCAGCAAACCGGGCACCTATCCAAAAGGTTTGGCCCAAAGTTAGGCCAAACAAACCAAAAACCCTTCACGGTTGGACCAGGCCCAAGTTGAGCCCAAGCCCAACATATATATAAGCTTAAATGATCCCAAATGAGTTCATTTACTCCCCCACAAATACAAAACACAGCTGCACATTGAGAGGAGAAGGAGAAGAGAGAAGCACTATTCACATAAAACTTCTTTCGCTTGTATCTCGAGCTACGGTGCTCCGATTTGTGTGCCGTCAGCGGCTACGCGAAGCTCTTGCTGAGCCTATCACTTCTAGCTAAATAAAGTAGGTAACAACTCGAATTTCATACTCCTCCTTTCAGCCCTAACAGATTTCACTTTCTGGGTATGGTGTTTGAGTAGATTTTGTGGATTTGGTTGTTTAGGTGATCTCTAGTGGCGGGTAATTGTTGGGCTTTGTCCCAATCCCCTTTGGACAAGGTAAAGTTCTTCATATACCTTCGTAGTGTTATATGTTGTAGTTTCTAGGTTTTGATATTGGTGATATATGTGATATTAGCTTGAATATTTGAGCTTGTTGGTGATTGCTAATGCTTGTTGGAGTGATTGGTGACTTGGATTGTAGTTGGAAGCTTAACTTGTGCTCATTTGGGGTTATGGTACATATTGGGAATCGGCCAAGGTATGGTTTCGATTTTCTCTATGTAATATATAACATTTCTGGACATTTAGGCTAGTGACCCATAGGATAGGTTTGAATTGAATTGGTTGTTGAGTTGTTGATTGATGATTTATGATGAGTAATGATGAATTGATGATTTTTGAATATGTTGATGGATTATGATGTGAAATTGATAAAGATGGTGTGAAAGATATAGATTGAAATTAAATGAGATTGATTATGATGCTTGGTATGGATAGATTATGATTAATAAATATTTTGGTGGAGGATTGTTTATAATGTTATGAATTTTATAATTGAGATTGAGAATAATGAAGTGTGAAGAAAAATTTGGTATGAATGGTGGAATGTGGTAGATTTTGATGCAAGTTGGAGTTGGGAAGGGTTTTGGATGATTTTGGTTGAGGATTGTGGAAAATTGAAACTTTGTGAACTTTTGCTTAAACTGAAATTTTGAGCTACCATGCTTGAAATCCAATGTATTTTATATCAAATGAAAGAAACTTGAACAAGATTTAAAATGGTTTAAATTTTGAGAAAATCTGAATTCGGTAGAAAAAGATATGATTATAGAAAGTTTGGTCTCAAAATCTGAAATTCTGCAATGTTGCAGAATTTTGTAATTCTGGTTTGTGTGCACACGCACAGCCTTGTGCGTACGCACACCCCTGTGATTTTTTGAAATTGTGCACACGCACAGCCTTGTGCATACGCACACATAAGGGAAAACCTTCTGTTGAGAGCTGATAAACCACTATTTTATAGTTTATATTGTGTTTAATTGTGTGGTTTTGTCATGATCCTTAACCACTTATTCATCAATTTAGCATGCATTTAGATTTCCTTCCTAAATTTAGTACATGTTTGAAAATTGCTTCCTAGAGACTCTAATTATTTAATTTTAATTCTCCTTTATTCCATTCGATGCCGTGATCTGTGTGTCAAGTGTTTCAGGCTTTATAGGGCATGAATGAGATGGAGATTGGAGAGGAAGCTAGCAAAAATGGAAGAAACACAAGAATTTGAGGAGATAACCAGCGAGAAGTGACGCGGTCGCATGGCTCACACGACCGCACGAAGGAGCGCAAATCGCAGTGACGCGGCCGCATGGCTTGCGCGGCCGCGCGGATTGGAAAGCGCAAGCGACGCGGTAGCGTGGACGACGCGAACGCGTGGAGAGGAAAAAGCGCAAGCGGCGCGTCCATATGGATGACGCGATCGCGTGACATGTGCGATCTGCATAATCTGCAGAATTCGCTGGGGGCGATTTTGGACCTTATTTCGGCCCAGTTTTCGACCCGGAACAGCAGACTAGAGTCAGAGAATATGCAGAAACAACACACACATTCATTCAGTAGTTTTAGATCTAGTTTTTCACTCTCTTAGGTTTTTCTCTCTAGTTTTTAGAATTTTTAATTTTCAATTGGTCTTAGCATTGGAACATTGAGAAGAGTTATTTCCTCATCAAGACTTCATCATTCTAGTTTGTTCTCTTAACTTGGTTTTATTCTTCCATGTTTTTTTGTTATGTTCAATTTTGTCATTCAAATACTTTTATGATTAATTAACGCAAGGATTATTTCTTTTTAATTCAATTTCAATTCCAATAATCATGTCTTCTTTTAATTCCCTTTTATGTGTTATGGATTTATTATTTACAATGTGTGAGTAGTTTCATTACTTGATGGGGAATTGATTGAAAAGGAACTCTTGAGTTGGAAGGATTGAAAGAAAATTTGTAATTGGGTTAATTGTTGAATTGCTATCCTGTCACCAACGTCAATTCCTTTGAACTAAGTGGGTTGTAACTCGTGAACGGATCTAGTAATCCAACTTGTTTGACTTTTCCTTACCTAGTAAAGGATAACTAAACAGAGTAACCGTTAATTATAAATCAATCTTAAAAATCACTCCATCAATGATAGAGATTCTAACTAATCAATTCCCAGTTAAGGCTTTTATTCATATCATTTAATTTTCCTCAGTTTACATTCCAATTTACTTACCTCAATTTCTTCGAACCTCTGATTAATAAGAAAGCACCCTTCTCTGCAACTTATTGGGAGATGACCTGGGACTTAAAACTCCCAGTAATTTTGATTTAAACTCTTTGTGACACATTTCTAAATTAATAGGCAGATTTTCGGTGAATTAAGAACTATACTTGCAACGTATCAATTTTAATAATTTTTTTAATTCATCAGCTTCTGCTTCCCATCAATTTTTGGCACCATTGCCAGGGAGTTGCAATAGAGTGCTAATTTTATTAATTAGAATTTATTTATTTGCATTTTATTTAATTTTGCTACTATGAGCTGCATGTTTCTTCCGTCAAATGACACGTTCACTTCCTGTTCCGCGCTTGCTAATATTCGATCCTGAAATTGAAAGAACAATTTCATGAATAAGGCGAGAACAACATAGGTTAGCCCGCTCTGAGGGCGAATCTGAAAGTGAATCTGAGGAAGAAACCAGCCCCCGTTCTACTGATTCAGTTATTTTACGTGCAGAAAACATGGCAGCTAGAAGAGTTACCATCCAGGAGGAAGGAGCTCCTGATTTTACAATGCAACCGTTTCAAGCGCATCATCCAGTGGTAGCTACGGATTTTGAAATAAAGACCGCACTATTAAATTTGATGCCCAAGTTTCATGGCCTACCTGCTCAAGAGCCTATCAAGCACTTGAGAGATTTCCAGGCAACCTGTTCTACTGTCAGGCGTGATGGCACTGATGAAAATTCAATTCTGCTAAAAGCTTTTCTGTTCTCTCTTGAGGGAAAAGTAAGAGAGTGGTACTACACTCAACCTATAGCAAATGTATCCAACTGGGATACACTCAGAAAGGAGTTTCTGGAGAAATTCTTTCCATCTGAAGTTACTGATAAACTGAGGAAGGATATCTCTACAATTGTTCAGGATGAGAATGAAACTCTCTTTGAATACTGGGAGCGCTTCAATAATCTTCTGGAAGCATGCCCCCACCACATGATTGACAAGGTCATGCTACTTAGCTATATCACACAAGGTATGAGGCCCCAAGATAAGACCACATTGGAAAGTGCCAGCAATGGGTCTATGAAGAAGTACAAGACCATTGATGAAGCTTGGCAATTGATCAGTGATTTAGCTGAATCTACTCGGAACCACAGACAGAAGCAAGGTCGTTCAAAAGCTGTTGCAGAAGTATCTTCTGGCAGAGAGACTACTGCTCTAACTCAAAGCATCTGTGAGATGACCAACCTGCTGAAGCAGATGCAGTTGAATCAACAAGCTCAGCAAACTCAACCGCAACAAAACCAACAACTAGTCCCAGAAATAATTTGCGGAATTTGTGCTGATTACAGCCATTACACTGATGAGTGCCTGTAGC
Source organism: Arachis hypogaea (assembly GCF_003086295.3). NCBI lineage: Eukaryota > Viridiplantae > Streptophyta > Magnoliopsida > Fabales > Fabaceae > Arachis > Arachis hypogaea. Next base: position 94,503,605 of record NC_092046.1, on the reverse strand, counting down.
TCCAACAAGAAGACAACATGGTGGCATCCACTCACAACTTCTATGACCGTCCCAACCAAGGGTACAATCAAAGTGGAAATAATAACCATGGATGGCAGGACAATTCAAACTAGAATTGGAGGGACAATAATAACAGGGGAGGCAGAGATAATCAGGGAAATCAGAGGTGGAATAATAACAACAACAGGCAGCAAAATCAACCTTACCGAGCACCTCACCTGAGGCAAAACCAAGGACTACCGAACAATCAGCAGCAAACCTCTCAATTTACTCATTCTTCTGTATATTACAAGCTTTTGAAAAAAGACAACTGGCCATGGAAAGTACCATCGTGAACAGTATTAATGCCAGTCTGAATGGTCTCACCTCTACTCTGCAAGCTTTTATGACACAGCTTGGTTCAGCACAAAATTCCAGTAACCAACCTTCAAGCACCACTGGAATCCCCTCTCAACCATTACCCAATCCAAAGGGAGGCATTAATGCCATCACCCTGAAGTCTGGAACTACACTACATGAGAGGAATCAGGAGGAACCAAGCTCACCAGAATACGCCTCAGCTGAAGAGGTGGTGGAAATCGAAGATGTTGAAGAGGAAGAGGATATACAGGACATAGCTGAAGAAGAGATAGCTCAACCACAAGAAGAAGCACCAAAAGGCGCAGGCACCATGGAACCCACTGTTCCCATTCCATTTCCACAGCTTGCAAGGAAGCCCAGGAAGCAGCTGGAACCTGATCCTAAAATGGTAGAGATATTCAAAAAGGTCGAGGTAACTGTCCTCCTTTTTGATGTTATTCAGCAGGTACCTAAATATGCAAAGTTTTTAAAAGACTTATGTATCCATAAAGACAAGATTAATGAATTAGAAACTATTCCTTTAGGTAGTTCTATATCTGCTTTAATGGGAGGATTACCTGAAAAATGTAGTGATCCAGGTCCTTGCATAGTTAGTTGTACTATTGGTAGTGTAGTAATTTATGATTGCATGTGTGATTTAGGAGCATGTGTCAGTATAATGCCTTTGTCCATATATGATGTTTTGAGGCTCCCTCCCTTAAAAAGGTCGGTAACTCGTTTTGTGTTAGCAGATAAAAGCATTATTACAGTGGCTGGAGTTGCTGAAGATGTTTTGGTGAACATTAAAGGGCTCACATTTTCCACTAATTTTTATATCTTGGAGATGCCCCATAATGATTCAGATAAGCCATCATCAATCCTACTTGGAAGACCATTCCTGAAAACATCAAAATTCAAATTGGATGCTTTTTCAGGAACATACTCCTTTGAAATAGATGGCCGCATAGTGATCTTCAACCTGAATGGAGTCATTGACAACCCCCCAGAAGATCGTTCTATCTTCCAGTGTGATGTCATAGACGAAAGTGTGGCTGAAGTTCAAAAAGAAGAGTTTGAAGAGAGGCACACTGGACAAGGTCCAAGTGTGGGGACCCTCTTAACTGACAATGAGGACACTTCGCCATTTTCACAAGCCCCAGATAATCCAGAGCCTGCCCATGATCAAAAGTTAGAATTGAAACCTCTCCCTCCACATCTCAAATATGCTTATCTCGAGGATAAGCAGAAGCTTCCGATTATTATTGCAAGAGAACTGACTTCTCAACAAGAAGAGCAGTTAATTGATGTGCTAAGGAAGCATAAGAAGGCAATTGGGTGGAGTTTGGCAGACATAGTGGGAATCAACCCTCAAGTATGCGAGCACAGAATATTTTTGGAAGAGGGAGCAAGACCTGTCCGTCAACCCCAAAGGAGATTGAATCCCACCATCTTAGAAGTTGTAAAAAAGGAGGTGACCAGACTATTGGAGGCCGGTATCATATATCTCATTTCAGACAGTGAATGGGTAAGCCTAATACAAGTGGTACCCAAGAAGTCCGGAGTCACTATCGTGAAGAATGAGCATGGAGAGCTCATAGAAACTAGAGTTTAGAATGCTTGGAGAGTCTGTATTGATTACAGGTGTCTCAACCAAGCTACCGATAAGGATCACTACCCACTTTCATTCATTGATCAAATGCTGGATCGCCTGTCAGGTAAATCACATTATTGCTTTCTAGATGGTTACACAGGTTATTTCTAGATTCATATAGCTCCTGAGGATCAGGAAAAGACTACTTTTACATGTCCTTTTGGGACTTACGCTTATAGGAGAATGCCCTTTGGCTTGTGCAATGCACCAGCTACTTTCCAAAGGTGCATGATGAGTCTTTTCTCTGATCTTACTGAGGACTGTATGGAAGTTTTTATGGACGATTTCAGCATTTATGGTGATTCTTTTACCCTTTGCTTAGATGGATTATCTAGAGTATTAGATAGATTTATTAATACAAACCTTGTACTGAATTTCAAAAAATACCACTTTATGGTAAAACAAGGGATTGTATTAGGACATGTGGTATCTAATAATGGTATTTCTGTGGACCCAGCAAAAGTGAATGTTATTTCTAGTTTACCATACCCTTCGTCTGTGAGGGAAGTCCGTTTGTTCCTTGGCTATGCAGGTTTCCATAGGAGATTTATTAAGGACTTTAGTAAGGTGGCACTTCCCTTATCTAGATTACTGCAGAAGGACATTGAGTTCGAGTTCAGTGAGGATTGCAAACAAGCATTTGATAAGCTGAAGACTGCTCTAACTCAAGCCCCAATTGTGAGAGAACCCGACTAGAGCCAGCCGTTTGAAATCATGTGCGTTGCTTCCAACCATGCAGTAGGAGCAGCGCTGGCTCAGCGTGAAGGTAAGGATCCTTTTGTTATTGCCCACGCATCTAAGACTTTAGACACTGCCCAGTCCAATTATACTACTACTGAGAAAGAACTTCTTGCTATTGTTTTTGCTCTGGATAAATTTCGGGCCTATTTACTTGGTACCAAAGTAGTAGTATATTCAGACCACGCAGCTCTAAAGTATCTATTAGCTAAAAAGGAGTCCAAACCAAGACTTATACATTGGATACTACTGCTACAAGAATTTAATTTAGAAATAAAGGATAGGAGTGGTAATCAGAATTTAGTAGCAGACCACTTGAGTCGCCTTGAACATATTAAGGATGATTCTACTCCTATAGATGATAATTTTCCTTTTGATAACCTACAAGCAGTATATGAGGTAGTCCCTTGGTATGCACCTGTTGCTAATTATTTAGTTAGCCGCACATTTCATCCACATTTTTTCTAAACATCAAAGAGACAAGCTGAAAAGTGAGTCAAAATATTATATATGGGATGACCCATATTTATGGAGATGTGGCGCTGACCAGATAATTAGACATTGTGTGCCTCAATCAGAATTCCAGTCTATTTTAGAGGCCTGTCACTCATCTGAGAGTGGAGGACATTTTGGCCCTCAACGAACAGCTAGAAAGATCTTAGACTGTGGATTCTGGTGGCCTACTCTTTTTAGAGACGCTGCTGAGTTTTGCAAATCTTGTATCCCATGCCAGAAATTTGGTAATATCTCCAGGAGGGATGAGATGCCTCAACACTATATGCTTTTCTGTGAAATTTTTGATGTATGGGCATTGACTTCATGGGTCCATTTCCAAATTCTAATGGATATTTTTATATATTGTTAGCTATGGATTATGTTTCCAAATGGGTGAAAGCAATTCCTACCCGCACTGACGATGCTAACACTGTTGTTTCTTTTGTGAGAAACCACATTATATACCGTTTTGGATCACCACAAGCGATCGTGAGCGATCAAGGCACCCATTTTTGTAACAGGAGACTAACAGGATTGATGAAGAAGCATGGGATAATCCATAAAGTTGCAATAGCTTACCATCCCCAAACTAATGGGCAAGCCGAGGTGTCGAACAGAGAAATTAAGCATATCTTGGAAAAGATAGTGAAGCCTCATAGAAAAGACAGGAGCACCAGGCTACAAGATGCACTGTGGGCATATAGAACATCATACAAGACACCCATTGGGATGAGTCCCTTTCGCTTAGTTTATGGAAAAGCTTGCCATCTCCCAGTTGAAATCGAACACAGAGCCTTCTGGGCAGTTAAAGAGTGCAACATGGAAATTGAGAAGGCCGGAGCTGAAAGAAAGTTGCAACTGCAGGAACTGGAGAACCTTCGTGATTGTCTGGTGCTGAGGAGGTTAGGTAGGTAGTGGAGATGGGATCGCACGGGGGTTAGGATGGCGAAGGCTGTGAGACAGCGGTGACTAGTTTTAGTTAGAAATCCCCTAAGTTTATATACCTTGTCCATTAGTTACGGTTTAAATTATTCATTTCGTTAAGCTTGAATATCTGTTTGGTATGAAGCTCCAGGATTGCCTCTGGCATCCAGGAGTCTTATATCTTACATCACTGGCCACTGTTACCATACTAAGAACTTTCGATTCTCATACCATATTCTGTTGTTATTTTTCAGATGTAGGTCGCAACCCACGTCGGTGAGTTGTTCTGATGGTGACAGAGCGGAGGATCCTGGATACATTTTGGATGTCTTTTTTGTTTATTTTGTTTATATCTCTCATCTTTTGTATTCACTTTTGCCTAGAGGATTATCTTCGAGAGAAAAACTTGGACTTTGACGGCTTTTGTCACAACCATATGCCTCAATAAGAGATCTTGGACTTTGACGTTGTTATTCACCATTGGGATTATAAGTCTTCGAAGTTTGAAATATGTTCCAACTATCATTAGAAAATCTCTTTTGCTGCCATTCATTCAACCCTTCTTCTCTTGTATTACCTACAGTTCCTATTGAGTCCAACCTATCACCACCAACCTGAGGATGAAAAACCAACACACTGTTAGAATTCAGCTTATCTGTCTATGGGATCTCTCTTTCTATTAACAGGTATAAACAGACACCTTTCTATTAAAACAAAAATTTGGTGGCCACATCATTTATGTTGAGACACACAATATATATATATATATATATATATATATATATATATATATATATATATATATATATTATTTTTATCAATCATGACAAACAGCTTTAACGTATCAACAAAATCACTGCTATTTTTGCATACAACATATATTTCACACAAAAGTTTACATTATCCATAATTGAACTAGAGTGTTCCATCTGCTGCAAGGATTGTGGTTTAATAACATGTGCCCCAGGAATTGGTCCACGAAAATCATATGCCCCAAGGTGATTAGCAAAGGATTGTTGATTATTAACTGCTGGTGAAGATTGCATTTGAGCTTCAATATTGCTTAGGACAAAGGGAGAAAAGATATTTGACTAGGTACCAAAGAGACGTTGCAGAATGATTGGGCTGGACCTACTTATATGCCTCACAGTAAACCTTGGCACAGAAAAAATTGTTTCAATCTTTCAATAACAGAATAAAATAAAAATGAAATATAAGTAGAAATAACCTTGCTCTAATTGACCTACTTGAGGTAGACGTAATGAGAAGTGTTTAACATATTCTTAGCCAAAATTCTTCACAATACTATCCAGAAGAGAGAGAGAAGGAAGTTTTTTATCAGCAGGGACCTGACAGAGGATAGATTTAAACAATTGAGGAACCATATAAACAACTGAGATTTAAATAATATTATTGCTTAGCTTTACTAATTTTCTACTACACAAATATCAGCAAAAATGCATGACAGAATATCATTGTTATTTGCCAAATTATGAGCAAAAGTAACATTTAAAAAACCATTCTTTACGATTTCTTTATAGACAATTCTCATCATGCCTTTTTTTTATGTGGCGAAAATGATCTCTGAAACTCAATCTTAACAAAGGGTTGAGACTTTATTGATAAAATCAACCTTAACACATGTTTAATTACTCTGCCCCTTAGATCACCAATGTATGAGATACAGCTAGGCGTACCCCAACTTCACATTGTATGCTTCGAATTTCATTCGAGTTCAGTCAAGACCTGAAATACATCATTTAATTCTTGGATTTTAAGCTCAGTTTTATCCTTTTGACGGGATTCATGTGCCAATTGCTAGTTATCCGGGAAGTTATGTTATCTTAAAATTCTCTGTTCTTAGTTGTATAATAATAATAATAATAATAATTAATGATTTAGAATCCATTCTCTCTCGCGGTAAACTCTCACACAAATAAATCTGAGGCAAGAACAGATGGAATGATGAAGTCAATTGGAATTGGAAGTAATGACTTTTCCTCGTATTCGCAATCAAATAAGACTGTAAAGAAAATAAAAAAAATAAAATATAAAATAGGATTGGAAAACATTAATATAACTTAAATGCTGATTTATGGGTAATTGCCAAAATTGAAACAATGCCCAAACATGGACAACTTTTGACCCCAATAAAAGTAGGGGTTTTTTACAAATGGTGCAAAAAAGGTAATAACTTTCTGCAGTAATGGAGACAGACCTCAAGAATCCGGTTGCAAATGGCATCGGCGATGCCCTTAACGTGTTTCCACTGCTGGCCAGCAATGATAGTGAGATCGGTAATGATTGATGCACGGAAAACTTGTCTCATAACAAATTTCCTTCGGCAAGTGTACCGAATTTGTCGTCAAGTAAAAACTCACAATAGAGTGAGGTCGAATCTCACAGGGATTGATTGATCAAGCAACTTTAATTAGAGGAATGTTCTAGTTGAGCGAATCAGAATTTGAGTTGAGAATTGCAGAAAATTAAATGGCGAAAAAGTAAATAACGGAAAAGTAAATGCTAGAAATAAAGAGCTGAATGTAGATGACAGAAAGTAAATTGCAGAATCTTAAATGGGAATGGGGTAATTGCTCATAAAAGTAAATGACAGAAATTAAAGAGAATGGGTAAGATCAGAAATGGGGAGTTCATTGGGCTCAGGAGATGTTGCATTCTCCGGATCAATTTCATTTTCATCTCTTCCTCAATCAATGCACTCATTGATCTTCTTGGAAATCTTAAGTGATTGAATTACAATTCCTTGTAATTCAATCTCTCAAATCTTGATCAATAGCCAATTCCTTGGTCAATTGCTCATGAGAAGAGATGAAGTATGGTCACTGATTATACCACATGCATTTCCCAAATCAAGTGTTGAGAGGATTATAGTCACAAATCCATCCAAACCCAATATGGTCCAGCATGAGAAAGCATTTCTAGCATGATCTCTTCATTCCTCTTTCAAGGTTCAGAAGAGATCCAAGTTTGAATAGCTTCTTTTCCAAGATAACTACCCAATTGGATGAAGATCGAAAGCTTTCAAGTAAAATCAAGAGAAAAGATAGAAGAAGAATAATGAAAACTAGTATTGATCCATCAAATTATAACAGAGCTCCCTAACCCAATGAAAGGGGTTTAGTTGTTCATAGCTCTGGAAAATGAAAACAAAGATGGAGAATACATCATGAAACTAGAAGTGCAGAGAAAGTAAAATACAGAGAGTAGTTCTATGCCAAGAGGCTCCCTATAATTTCCAACTCTCCTTTTTCTAATTCAAAGCTACTCCTATATATAATACTCTTCTGATCTTCTAGTTGGCTCTTCAAGTCTTGGGAATGGACCTTTGGATCTTGAGTTTGAAGCAGTTATCTTCTTCATTGGGCTTAGTTTTACTTGCAGAGAGAAAGTGTGAAGTGGGCAGAGACTTTAGCTGAGGACGTTAGTGGTGTTAACGTTTAAGTGGAAATGTGGGTTCGAGAACGTTAGTGACAATCACCTTTTTCACTAACGTTCCTCACCAAAGTAAGAGCCACGTTAACTCCAATGTTAGTGGCACAAACGTTGCCTCTTTGTCCTTCACACACGTTATTGGGACTTACCTTTCCCAATAACGTTGAGAAGTCTCCCCCTTCCCTACGTTAGAGTCCACGTTAACTTAGTTAATGTGGCTCTTTTAACGTAGGCTTGCCAACCTTCGAGAACGTTAGTGACACTTACCTTTGTCACTAACATTCCAATGTGCCCCTATTTCTCACGTTAGAGTCCACGTTAACTAGGTTAACTTGGCTTCTAACGTGGCCATGCTAGCCATCTCCAACATTAGTGACAAAGTTGAGTGTCACTAACGTTGGCTCATCATTCCCTTATCCACGTTAGCTTCCACGTTAACTAAGTTAACGTGGGAGTTAACGTGGCTCATAGTGGCTTGTGTGGGTTCATTCCAACGTTAGTGACAATGTTAGGTGTCACTAACGTTTGCGATCACATTCTTGTTTCACGTTAACTTCCACGTTAACTACGTTAGTTAACGTGGGAGTTAACGTGGCTTATCGAGGCTTGGCCAACGTTAGTGACAAAGGTGAATGTCACTAACGTTGGCTTCTCTCTTGCTTCTTAACGTTAGAGCCCACGTTAACTAAGTTAACGTGGCTCTTAACGTGGCCATTTATGAGCTTGGTCCAACGTTAGTGACAAAGGTAAGTGTCACTAACGTTGGCTCCATTTCCTTTCCTCCACGTTAGAGTTCACGTTAACTTAGTTAACGTGACTCTTAACGTGGGCAATGATGGCTTCGAGAGCGTTATTGGCGATTACTTTTCTCATTAACTTTGCAAGTTACTCCCATTCCACGTTAGGAGTTACGTTAATTAGATTAACGTGGCTGCTAACGTGGTTCTTCCTTGCTTCCTTTGTCCTGAAATCAAGCAATAGAGTGCATCAAAGTTCTAGTCCAAGTCATGGGAAGTACAACATCCAATTTGTCATTAAATTCATGCAAAATCCTCATGAAATCATGTAAAGTGCACAATGTATGCTTGAATCAAGATGTAAGTGAATATCTACCCAAAACTAGCTTATTTTCTAAGGAAATGCATGAAACTACCCTAAAAACAGTAAAGAAAAGGTCAGTGAAACTGGCCAAAATACCCTGGCATCAATGATGGGGTTCACATTGGAGGTGAATTCCAACAACAATAACCCATAAGAGAAATGAGTCATTCTTGTGGAGGTCATGTCCCTGGTTTTATGGTGGTTTCATGCATAGCAACTTAGATTCATTCCTTTACTGGCTTTCAGACTTTTATCATGTCCTAGAATACTCACTGTGATTGCATCCCATGAGACTTTTATTCATTGATCCTTTTATTGTTATTTCAGGGCTTATTTGTGTTCTTAGGCTAAGTGCTCTGTAAGGGGGCGACTCTTTAAGATAAGCTTTCAGCCAACACTCCCGAACCAGTTGGTTCAAGTTGCAAGGTGTTAAGACACCCCTAAGGACTTACTCCCTCAAGTCTCTTTCCCCCATACATACACACCACAGGCATATAGTTTATTTATTTTCTTTTCTTGAGACCTTGGTTTCCAGTACCTCTTTGGGTTACTAAATTCTCTGTGGTGAAGGTTACTCTTGATAGTGGACTTTCAGCTGATAATCCCGAGTTAGTTAACCCAAGTTACCAAGTGATAAGGCACCCCTAAGAGCTTATTCATCCAAGTAGATCCCTAACACAGGAGCACCACAGACACATGCCTCAAGATTAAAACCATTGGTGCCTAGCCTTATTGCTTACTCTTTTTCTTTTATTTTTCAACCTTTATTGTTCTTTCCCTTTTTCTTATTAGGATCTTCTTATTTAGCTAGTCTCATGGGGTGTGTCTCAAGCATTGTATTCATGACAGATAGTTGTCCTCCCACCTGGTGGTTGAACCAACTTAGCTAACTTATGACTATACCATAAACTCATGAACTTACTCCATAATATGAACTCCTCTCTGGTCTTTTAAAAAAAACTCATTCTCTTTTTCATTTGATTTAAAGGGACAAATATACAAGTAAGCAAAGTACGGATGCAGTGACATAAAGACTAGCAAGCATAGACCTATTCAACCAGAAACTTAAAAGACAGAAGAATAAAAAAAAAAGTTCAAACTAACATGGAAGCAAGTTCTATTTCATACAAGATCTTCCTTATTTAAAACATAGAGAAAGATGGACCAAAGAAGAAACTCCACCACCTTTTACTCATGTGCTTGCCCATGCTCTCTTCCTTGTTTGTCCTCTTTGTGTCCTCTTGCATTTTCTCGCATCCGTGCCAATCTTGCTTGCTTCCAATCCTCAAGTGCCTTCCTTACTGATTCATGACTCTCTTCCACCTTTTGTCTTTCTTCTCGTGCTAATTCATCCCTCATTTCATCGTACCTTGTAATTCCTGGATGCAATATAGGCAGCTGCCCTACCAAGTAACCGAGCCTGGCTTGAGTGTTTATATGATGCCCAGTCTCGCTCAGGTAAACTCCTTCTGCGAATGCCCTTTGCTCGTCCAGTAGTTCTGCCTGTTCTATTTGTCTTTGATGCATCTCATGTATGTGTGCACCTTGATGTGCTTGGATGTTGATTATCCTCTAGATGGATTCTTGTTGTTCATTTTGCCTTTGTTCCATCCTGTGGAATGTTTCACTCCATTGTTGTCCCTGACTCAGTTGTTGTTCCATCATTTGCTTTTGCCACTCCCCTTGTTGAGTCATCCATCTTGAGAGTGATTCCTCTTGCTGCCCCATCATCTGTAGTTAAAGCTCTTTCTGTGCTCCTTGGCTTTCCAAATATTGTCGAGATAGGCCATCATTGGCTTCCTGCAGTTGGTGCATATCCAAGGTGACTGGTGCTTGCCCTTCTAAGACTTGTCCTTCTACTACTTGAGGGGCTGGCCTCTTCCTTTGCTTCCATTGAGGCAGGGGGGATGCGGTAGCATGCATTCGTCGAACGGTTATTGGAATGCCCTCTTACACGGGGTTCTCATCTTCAAACACCACCCCAGCTTTCTTACACAGTCAGTAAATAGTGCTGGGGTAACCCAACGTTCCTCTTGAGTCGCTTTTCTCTGCCATTTTTCTAATGCCCTCGGCTATGAGTTCATGAACCTTGATCTCTCCTCCTTTGAGTATACAGTGCACCATTGTAGCTCTCTTGAGATTCACCTCCGAGTTGTTCCCTGCTGGGAGGATAGACCTTCTTACAATTTTGAACCACCCTTTTGCTTCTAGGGTGAGATCTGCTCTCTTGATGAACCTTGGTCTCCTATCAGTATATCTTTCCCAGTCAGCTCCTGGTACACAAATGTCTTGCACAATCTGGTCATGATTGGGGCTGTTGTTCATTCTTGAATGATAACTCTCTTCTTCAAATGGTATGGACCGTAGCTTCAATGCCCTCATGACACTCATGGGACCAAAATCCACAATCTTTTCTCTCACAAAGCATGTATATGACTTATCATATCGGACCGCATTTGCATAAAACTCTCTTACAAGATTCGCATTTACCTTAATGACCGGATCAGTGAAGAGCTCCCATCTTCTCTTTTCTACCTTCTTTGTGATTTCGGGACACTCAGTTTTCCTAACTTGAAATCCTAGCTCATAAATGATCTCCTTATCCACCATCCACTCGTATTACAATGCATGGTGCAAGCTTCTAAATCTCTTTTCATCATACGGGTGTTGCTCCATAGGTTCCTTTCCCCTCCTTCTTTTAGAGCTCGAAGATGCCATGAATGAGGGTTAATACGTGCAGGTGGTAAGGGTGTGGAGACTTTTAGTTCTTTAGGGTTGAGTGCAATGAAGGGAGTGAAGGGGAATCCGAATTGGAGAGGTGTGAAGAGTGGGCGAGGAGTGTGAAGGTGGGGTACGGAACAAGGATCACTTATATAGAGAGGTTGTGAGTGAATGGAGGGTGTGGATTAATGGAGTGGTTGCTTGATGGACGGTTGGGGTTGTGCATGGAGAAAGGACAATGATCATCACTTTATGATGGAGATTGCTCGGTATTCAAGGGTCCCATTCTTTTCAATGTTGCATGGCAACATTTTGCAATGCATTCCCTTTTTAGAACAAGTGTGTAGTCCCTCCTTTTGTGGTGTCCGAACCTTCTTCATTTAATTGTCCAATCAATCCCCTTCAATGCTCCTTTCCTTTTCCCTATAAAAATAAAATAAGAGAAATCACTATCATAAAAATGTTTTTAAACTTTTCGGCTAGAATAATAAAGAAAAAGAATTAGATTGTTTATTCATGAACACCAACTGACTAACTAACTGTGTATCCTTATATGGATATCCGTGGCACCCTGGGGTGACACCAAACTTAGTTTGGAGCACTGTGATGAAAAGTTCTGTTCAAAGCTCCAAGACTAGCATGCTCTCAGTTGCATTCATGCTTTCTTGGCATGCTTTGAACACCAAACTTGTTCTTCACTATATACTGCCTATTAAGGATTTCACCAGGTGTTTGTCAAGTCTGGGTTGGAATTCATGAATATTGACTTATTCACTATTTTCTAAAAGCATATAAAACATGGGTTGCCTCCCATGAAGTGCTTCTTTAGCGCCACTAGCTTGATGTTTCTCCCTCATCAGGGTGGTTGGTAATGCTTAAAGTCCTCCCCTCTTGCTGTGGACTTATATCCATTGATTGTATCAATGATCTCTACATGTTCCAAAGAGAGAACTCTGTTGATAGTGAGGACCTTAGGTAACTGAGATGGTACAGTGGGGAGATTAGGGGGGATATCTGGGAAGTAAGCTGAGATCACTTTATCCCCTGGAGAGAAGTCTTCCGTAGGGATCTTTGATGAGAGAACTTTTGCGTGGTCTAGAAAATTGCGGATAAATCCTCGTTGCAAGTATAGTTTCTAAACCTTCAAAAGTCCTTTCGTACAAACGTTTTGGGTGTCACAAGTAACAAACCCCTTAAAAATTGTTAATCGAGTATTCAAACCTCGGGTCGTCTTATCAAGGAACTGCGAGGAAGTATGTTCTTATTATTGGTTAGAAAGGTTGTAATCGGGGTTTAAAAGGTGAGAAGCAAGTAATTTAAATGACGAGTGAATTAAATAGCAATTAAAAATAAATAATAACAGTGAAACAACTTTTGGCAAGATAAGGGAAATTAGAAGTCCAACTTAGTTATCTCTCTCAACAATAATGAAAGTTGTATCTTAATTCCACTTGGTCAACCTTTACCAGGGCAAAGGAAAGTTAAGGGACTAATTAAATTGACCTTTGAATCCTAATTATTTCCTAAGAAAAGGTTAGGATTATTTAAGTTTAGCTCAATTAGCAAGATAACGATTATCAGTTATGTTGAGTTTAATAACTGTTGAGTTACTGAATTTTTAACCAGGACCAAAAGGGGGAAAAGTAAAATTGCTGGAATAATAAAAATATCCTTAGATGGGAAGCAATGGTAACTTAAATCAAAGAGAACAATCATAAACTGAAAATACCTCAATTATCATTAATTCAAAGAACAATCTGTGACATGGAATAATTCATAAATCAAATTATAATAATCAATTCAAATGTTAGAATAAATAAATGTAGAACTAAAATAAAAGAACATTAAAACCTGGATCCAGAGTTACTCCCAAAACAAGAAGAAGTCCTAAATCCTAAAAGAGAGAGAGAATCTCTTTCTAAACTAAATCTAAATCATGAAAACTAGAAATTGGCGAGCTCTCCTTGAATGGGTGCATTCCCACACTTTATAACCTCGGGTCTATGCTGTCTGTACTTGTTTCTGGGCCAAAAAGGGCTTCAGAATTCGCTGGGGGCGTATTCTGTAATTTCTGGTGTGTGGCCTCTGTCACGCGTCCGCATGGGTCATGCGGTCGCGTCATTTGGAGCCTTTCCTTGCCATGCGGTCGCGTCAGTCATGCGGCTGCGTCGCTGCTGATTCGTGCTTGGCACGCGATCGCGTCATCCATGCGATCGCGTGAATATCAGTTTCCTTCAAAGCTCCGTTTTGCTTTCTCCTTCCATTTTTGTATGTTTCCTTTTCCATCCTTTAAGTCATTCTGCCTTAGAAAATATGAAACTACTCAACACACTAATCATGACATCGAATGGAAATAAAGGTAATTAAAATAATTAATTTTAAAGCTTAGGAAACATGTTTTTCACAACATGACATAATAAAGAAGGGGAAAGTAAAACCATGCAATTAATGTGAATAAGTAGGTGAAGGATTGTATAAATCACTCAAATTAAGCACAAAAGAACTCATGAAATATGGGTTTATCAACCTTCTTGTTCCTCCACCTCCTTGGTACTTTCTTCTTTGTTCCCTTTGATGTTGCCTTACTCTTTGTGACCTCTTCTCCTAAGGGAATTTTGTTGTTGTCTTCACATGTCTCTGGTGGTTTAGGTTCCCCCAGTTTTTCCTTGAGTTGTGACAACTGCTTATTTCCTTGTTCATCAACCAGGGGCTTTTCCAGATGGGTTGGTTGTGCTTCAGTGCTTGCTTCCTCTGTCAGCATCTCATTATGATCTTTTCTTGGTTCTTTGTTCTCTTGGTCTGCTTCTTGTGAGAATTTGAATACATTAAAGCTGAGTCGTTCATCATGGATCCTCAATATTAGCTCCCCTCGCTCCACATCTATGAGTGCTCTAGCTGTAGCTAGGAATGGTCTTCCCAATATGATTGGGTGAGTGTGACTCTCTTCCATGTCCAGGATGACAAAGTCGGCGGGAAGAAAGTATTTCCCAACCTTTACCAACACATTTTCCACCACTCCTATTGCTTGTTTTTGAGTTTTGTCTGCCAGCCTGATGACTACATCTGTGGGCATTATCTCATTGATCTTCAGCCTCTTCACTGGGGATAAGGGCATTAAGTTGATGCTTGCTCCCAAATCGCAGAGTGCTTTATCAAACATTGTTTCTCCTTTGGCACAGGGGACATGAAAACTCCCTGGATCTTTTCTTTTTGTAGGCAACTGTGGTTGAATGAGGGCACTGCACTCCTTGTTCATCACTATAGTTTGGCCTCCCTTGAGTGAGCTTTTCCTGGGAAGCAGCTCCTTCATATACTTGATGTATGCAGGCATTTGTTGAATAGTCTTGATGAATGGTATGTTGACATGCAGAGATACAAACAAATCTAGAAACCTTGAGTATATTCTCTTCTCCACAGCACCATTGAGCAGTTGGGGAAACGGTGCATAGAGTCTCAGCAGCTCCTGTTGTGAGATTTCTGGTTCTTGGTAATCTTTTTCCTCCTTCTCTGCTGACGTGTCTCCAGGTTGTTCGCTGACTTGTTTGGCTTGTCCTCAGTCTCCTTACCACTTATAGTGACCATCTTGCAATCTTCCCATCTTACTTTCTTTGTTTCACCTCTCAGATTCTTCTCTGTGTCACTTGGGAATCCATCTGTGGGTTTGGGAATCTGCTCAGAGAGATACCCCACTTGAGATTCCAACCTCTTGATTGTATCTCCTTGGTTCTTGAAATTTACTCGCACTTCCTCCTTGAATGCCTTGTTGTCTTGAATCTCTTTGCATATGCCTTCAAGTAGATTCTCAATCCTTGAGAGTCTGTCATCAAATGATGGTAGATTGGGATTAGAGGTGGAAGGATGAGGTAAGTTATTTTGGTTTTGATATGAATGTGGAGAGGTGTTGTCATGGGGGTGTTAATATGGTCTAGATGTGAAATGTTGATGGGCTGCATTGTTGGGATTTGGGCGTCTTTGATCAGGGCCTTGGTCTTATTGATTTTCCCACCCAAAGTTTGGGTGATTCCCCCAGCCAGGGTTGTAGGTCTTGGAGTATGGATCATGGTTTTGCCTAGGTGAATTTCCAATGTAGTTGACTTGCTCCTGACTTCCCTCTGCTTCTTCATTCACTCCTTCTTGGGTTGTTGATGAAGTGGTGATTGCTGCTACTTGGTTCTTCTCCATCTTCTTGGTTAGGTCAGCCAGCTGCTTGGCAATGAGCTTGTTCTGAGCCAGCAGAGCATCTACATTGTTTAGCTCCATCACTCCTCTCGTGTTCCCTCTTTCGGAAGCATAGAAGTAGTCGTTCTCTGCTACAGCTTCAATGACATCTGTGGCCTCCTCAATGGTCTTCTTCTTGTTCAAAGATCCTTCGGATGAATGGTCTACGGCCTTCTTTAACTCATAAGAGAGCCCTTCATAGAAAATGTGCAGCTGCACCCATTCATTGAACATATCTGGTGGGCACCTCCTTGTTAGGTCTTTAAACCTCTCCCACGCTTCATACAGAGTCTCACCATCTTGTTGCCTGAAAGTTTGGACCTCAGCTCTCAGCCTATTGATTCGTTGATGGGGGTAAAATCTTGCTAAGAATTTGTTCACCACAACTTCCCAAGTTGTCAAGCTCTCCTTTGGGAAAGACTCCAGCTACTTGGCTGCCTTATCCTTGAGTGAGAATGGAAATAAGAGCAGTCTATAGGCGTCAGGATGAACACCATTAGACTTCACTGTGTCACATATTCTCAGGAAGGTGGTTAGATATTGATTGGGGTCTTCTTGGACACCTCCTCTGAACGAACAGTTATTCTGAACAAGGGTGATGAGCTGTGGCTTCAGTTCAAAATTGTTGGCGTGGATGGTTGGCTTTTGAATGCTACTTCCATAGTTTCCTGGGTTTAGATTGATGTAAGAGCCTAAAATTCTTCTATCCTCCCCAGCATGATTTGTTCGACCTTCTCTGCCATGGTTGTGAGTCTCTTATTTATGATGGTTTTTCATGTTTTCTTCCATGTTTGGTTCAAAGTATTCCTCCTCTTCCTCAGCACCAACTACTCTTTTTCCTTTTGCTTCCCTCCTTAATCTAAAGAAGGTCCTCTCAGGTTCAGAATCAAAGGAAGTTGAAGCCCCGCTTCTTCTCCCTGTCATACAACCCACAAGTACAAGCAAGGAAAATAGATGCAGAAAGTATTTCTGTCAGAATGACTGTTAGTTTGAGTGATGCAATATATCAAACAGTTAGTGGGTTAGTGAAATGAATGGTAAATAACTAAAAATGAAAAAGTAGGGGAAAGGGAAGAAATTAACTAAAACTGAAAGTAAATTACTCAAACAGAAAATTGAATCAAACAAAAATAAAATGCTCAATCTAGTTACCCACCAATTTAATCATTGTTGATGCACAATCAATCTCCGGCAACAACGCCATAAACTTGATGCACGGAAAACTTGTCTCATAACAAATTTCCTTTGGCAAGTGCACCGAATTTATCGTCAAGTAAAAACTCATAATAGAGTGAGGTCGAATTCCACAGGGATTGATTGATCAAGCAACTTTAATTAGAGGAATGTTCTAGTTGAGCGAATCAGAATTTGAGTTGAGAATTTTAGAAAATTAAATGGCGGGAAAGTAAATAACAGAAAAGTAAATGCTAGAAATAAAGAGCTGAATGTAGATGACGGAAAGTAAATTGTAGAATCTTAAATGGGAATGGGGTAATTGCTCATAAAAGTAAATGACAGAAATTAAAGAGAATGGGTAAGATCAGAAATGGGGAGTTCATTGGGCTCAGGAGATGTTGCATTCTCCGAATCAATTTCATTTTCATCTCTTCCTCAATCAATGCACTCATTGATCTCCTTGGAAATCTTAAGTGATCGAATTACAATTTCTTGTAATTTAATCTCTCAAATCTTGATCAATAGCCAATTCCTTGGTCAATTGCTCATGAGAAGAGATGAAGTATGGTCACTGATTATACCACATGCATTTCCCAAATCAAGTGTTGAGAGGATTATAGTCACATATCCATCCAAACCCAATTTGGTCCAGCATGAGAAAGCATTTCTAGCATGATCTCTTCATTCCTCTTTCAAGGTTCAGAAGAGATCCAAGTTTGAAAATCTTCTTTTCCAAGATAACTACCCAATTGGATGAAGATCGAAAGCTTTCAAGTAAAATCAAGTGAAAAGATAGAAGAAGAATAATGAAAACTAGTATTGATCCATCAAATTACAACAGAGCTCCCTAACCCAATGAAAGGGGTTTAGTTGTTCATAGCTCTGGAAAATGAAAACAAAGATGGAGAATACATCATGAAACTAGAAGTGCAGAGAAAGTAAAATACAGAGAGTAGTTCTATGCCAAGAGGCTCCCTATAATTTCCAACTCTCCTTTTTCTAATTCAAAGCTACTCCTATATATAATACTCTTCTGATCTTCTAGTTGGCTCTTCAAGTCTTGGGTATGGGCCTTCGAATCTTGAGTTTGAAGTAGTTGTCTTCTTCAGTGGGCTTAGTTTTACTTGCAGAGAGAAAGTGTGAAGTGGGTAGACACTTTAGCTCAGGACGTTAGTTGTGTTAACGTTTAAGTGGAAATGTGGGTTCGAGAACGTTAGTGACAATCACCTTTTTCACTAACGTTCCTCACCAAAGTAAGAGCCACGTTAACTCCAACGTTAGTGGCACAAACGTTGCCACTAACGTTGCCTCTTTGTCCTTCACACACGTTATTGGGACTTACCTTTCCCAATAACGTTGAGAAGTCTCCCCCTTCCCTACGTTAGAGTCCACGTTAACTTAGTTAATGTGGCTCTTTTAACGTAGGCTTGCCAACCTTCGAGAACGTTAGTGACACTTACCTTTGTCACTAACGTTCCAATGTGCCCCTATTTCTCACGTTAGAGTCCACATTAACTAGGTTAACGTGGCTTCTAACATGTCCATGCTAGCCATCTCCAACGTTAGTGACAAAGTTGAGTGTCACTAACGTTGGCTCATCATTCCCTTATCCACGTTAGCTAAGTTAACGTGGGAGTTAACGTGGCTCATAGTGGCTTGTGTGGGTTCATTCCAACGTTAGTGACAATGTTAGGTGTCACTAACATTGGCGATCACATTCTTGCTTCACGTTAACTTTCACGTTAACTAAGTTAACGTGGGAGTTAACGTGGCTTATGGAGGCTTGGCCAACGTTAGTGACAAAGGTGAATGTCACTAACATTGGCTTCTCTCTTGCTTCTTAACGTTAGAGCCCACGTTAACTAAGTTAACGTGGCTCTTAACGTGGCCACTTATGAGCTTGGTCCAACGTTAGTGACAAAGGTAAGTGTCACTAACGTTGGCTCCATTTCCTTTCCTCCACGTTAGAGTTCACGTTAACTTAGTTAACATGACTCTTAACGTGGGCAATGATGGCTTCGAGAGCGTTATTGGCGATTACTTTTCTCATTAACTTTGAAAGTTACTCCCATTCCATGTTAGGAGTTACGTTAATTAGATTAACGTGGCTGCTAACGTGGTTCTTCTTTGCTTCCTTTGTCCTGAAATCAAGCAATAGAGTGCATCAAAGTTCTAGTCCAAGTCATGGGAAGTACAACATTCAATTTATCATTAAATTCATGCAAAATCCTCATGAAATCACGTAAAGTGCACAATGTATGCTTGAATCAAGATGTAAGTGAATATCTACCCAAAACTAGCTTATTTTCTAAGGAAATGCATGAAACTACCCTAAAAATAGTAAAGAAAAGGTCAGTGAAACTGGCCAAAATGCCCTGGCATCAATGATGGGGTTCACATTGGAGGTGAGTTCCAACAACAATAACCCATAAGTCTGAACAATTTCTTCGGTAGAGAAAGCCTTGAGGTAGCCTAGGTGCTGTGGAAGTAAGTCGTTAAACCGGCCGATGAGCATGGAAGGAGAATGATACCATTCGCTATTTGTGCGCAATAGAATTTTAGAGAATTTTTAATTTTGACGAAGGAGAACTGGAGTTATATCGAATTGAAAGATGAGATTGGATGAGATGTAAACGGGATTGTGGCCTCTAAATAATTTTTTATCGAATTCTAAGTCCCTGCCACTCAATTTCCTATGTTGTTGCCATGCGCGTCAAGTCAGTGTACTTTCGAATTTCCATAATCATGTGGGATTGCAGTGAAGGAGTTCTTTGTTAATAAAGTTAGGTGGAGAAATAAAACCCTAAAGATGAGGGATTTCCACCAAAAAAGGACAAAAAAAGATTTGTAATAGTAAAAACATATACTTTTGTCACTTTTACTCTTTTAGAATACTAGTAGGTAACCCGTGGCACGATATTAAGTAGATTTCTTTCAGTTAATTTTACTTTTAATTCTTGGATTCGAATCAAATACAAAAAATTTAATTTAGTGTTACAATTGATAATAATAATTATTCACTTGTGAACATTGTCACAAATTTAAAATATAAATATAAGACGATTAAATATATTTAGAGTGAAAAGGGAAGAAATAATATAATTTAAAATTAAAAAATATATAACAATTTGGTTAAAAACTTTTGTGATGAAGTCAGTAAATTTCTTAATATGCTTGCACAATAACTTACTTATCCCCAACAGCACAGTTTTATCCGAATATTCTCATTAATTATTACAGCTATTCGATTCTTTTTTCAATAGCAATCAATTAAATAATTCTTTTCACACACTGCTCAAAAAATAAAAATTATATTCTAGCTATTTAAACTAAAAATTAAACATCAAGCACCACACTCGTCCATATGGTCATCAAAATTATAATTCGAATATTTCAGAATATCAAGTTATTGCTCATCTCTGATAGATAGACCACTACCATGTTTAACACTTGGACTATGTGAATATTGGCACTCTGATTAATAACATCCTAAATAATATGAAAAAAGAACTGAACAATAATCTTTAGTATCAATATCTATTCATATACTTCATTGAGTATACAATTTTATAGAGATCACCTTGCATTGTGGATCCTTCAAACTTGCAATGTTAGTTGTTGGGTTATTAACAAAAATCTGTATTGTTTTAGAAACAAATAAGTTAACACATATATAACTAACTTACATTAATAGTTTCAAAAAAACTGAACAAAAAATAATTCAAATTCTCAAACCATAGAAACTACGTATATACCAAATGACTTGATTTGAAAACAAAAATTGAAAACACTTCCAGTCATAGAATCACATGAGCTTGAAATAGCATTACGCACAGATTAAAATTTTTGGATGGAGGCAACACTTTTTTTTCCTAAAGGAATATAAGAACCATCAATAAATAAACAAAATATCTTTAGACAGTAACAAATCGGAGTAAAAGGCAAAAAAGAAAAATGGTTCTATAAATATTTTTTAGATCTCAAAAGGATAAAATTAATTTAAAAAAAAAAACTTAGTCATGCAACATAATATCAAGTAATAATATATATAAAACCTGAAATACGATGTGTTGCATGAGAATATTGTAAGAACCGGAATAACCATCTTAATAAAATAATAATCTAATTGCCCGAAATAGGTTCAAAATTATAAAAATGTTCTTTTTAAAATATAAAGATGAAATTTGATTTCAATGAATTTTTCTGAGTTGCAAAATGTATCTTTTGCAAAAAATTTTTATGAACATGCATACCGATACATAAGCCAGCAATACCGACTCTAGTCTATCTGGTACTACGTATTTTAGTAAAATAAGATTTTGAAAATTTATTTATTGTTTTGAAAGGACAAAAATAATTTAGAATGTAAAACTAGGCGCAAATCTTAAAGGTTTTGGCCCAAAGTGGGCCAAACAGACCACAAAAACACTTAGTGGGTTAGACCGAGCCGAAGTTGGACCTAATTCCAACATATAAATACCCTAACTAAGAGGCATTCAGCTTCATTTTTCAGAAAAGAGAGAGAGAGGAACAGCGAGAAGAGAGAAGAGAAGGGTTTGGGGTTTTTACTATTCACCCAAACCTTGTTTTGATCATAACTTGAGCTACGGGTTTCGATTGACGAGCCGTTTGTGACCAAGCGTCGCTCTCGCCGAGCCCGTCATTTCTATCTAAACAAAGTGGTAAGCAAATCGAATCCCAAGCTTCATTTTTCTATTCTTTGACAAATTCGAGTTGTGGCTTTGTTTGATTGAGATATTCATGGTTTTGTTTGTTTAGGGGTGATCTAGCATTGGAATATTGTTGAGTTTTGCCCCTTATGCTGTTGGATAAGATTGAAGTTTGGTGTTTGTTGGAGTAAGCTTGATGGTTTTGGAGCTTAGAGTTTGAGCTTCGTGTTTTGAGTTGCGTGGGAATCGGCTAAGCTATGGTTTCGGTTTACTTTATGTAATATGTAATGTTTCTGGACACTTAGGCTAGTAGACCTTAGGATAGGATTGAATTGATTTTAATTGTTGGTTGTTGTTGATTATTGTGGTTGATGATGTTTTTTGGGAATTATTGTGTCGGTGAGTATTGATGGTGATTAGTTATAATGAGGAATCACGAAGATTACGGAAATTTATGGTAATAAGTAAATGTAAAATATTTGTGATGGTTTGGAATGTTGGGTATA
This sequence comes from Arachis hypogaea, assembly GCF_003086295.3. Taxonomy (NCBI): domain Eukaryota; kingdom Viridiplantae; phylum Streptophyta; class Magnoliopsida; order Fabales; family Fabaceae; genus Arachis; species Arachis hypogaea. Next base: position 94,481,613 of record NC_092046.1, on the reverse strand, counting down.
TGATTTATTGATGTTGGATGGATGGTTGATGAGAATGGAGGTTTGTGAGTAGGAATTGTAGGAGAAATAGAGGATTTGATACTAAATGCTTTAAGTATGGTGTGGTTGAATAATGATAGAAGTGCCATTAGTAATGTGTAGGAATGAGGAAGATTGAGTTTTGGTATGGTTGAAATGTATGAGACTTCTGAATTTGGAAGATTTGAAGTTTTGTGCCTTTTTGGGTTTTGAATCTTTTGGGGGGGGGGGTATTGAAATTGAATGGTGGTTGAGGAAATTTGATGTGAACTTAGGTTGAATTTAGAGTTGGATGAAGTGAGTATTAAATGGTTTAGATGATTCAATTATTGATATGGTTGAGAAATGTTTGGTATGGATTCTTGAGTATTTTTGGTATTGTTGGGTTGTGAATAATTAGTTTTGAATTGAAAGATTTGGTGAAATTGAGTCTTTAAGGTTTTTGGTAAAAATAGATTTTAGGCCAAATTTGGCGGATCATATCTTAAACTACCATTTTTGAAATTGATTAAATTTTATATCAAATTAAAGATAATTCAAAGAGCTTTAAAACGGTATTAATTTTATAGAAATAGGAATTTTGTAGAAAAAGGTATGATCGTTGGAAGTTTATGTTAAAAATGTGATTTCTGTGATGTTGCAGAAATTGTAGGTTCTGGTTTGTGTACGCACACACACTGCTGTGCGCATGCTCTGAACAGGGGCCACATTCTTACTTGTGCGTACGCACACCTTTGTGCGTATCCACACCCTGTGATTTTCAGAAAACGTGCGTACGCACATTCAGGTGAGCATGCACACACAGGGATATGCCTACTGTTGAGAGTGTTCGCACACTCTGGTGCGCACATACATTCTGTGAAATTTGTAAGTTGTGCGTATGCACAACATCATGCGTACACACAAACTGGAAAAACTCTTCTAGGCATGCGTACGCACAACCCTATGCGTGCGCAAACTGCCCCGTTTTTCAAAGAAAACCTTGTTTTTACCGTTTTACCTTCCTAGCAAGCTTGCAAACTTCTGTAACCCTTGTTTAAAATCTTTTTGCCAATTTTAGGATCTTGAATCAAGGGAGAAAACAATAAAGGAATAAAAAGGGTATTTTAGTTATGAGTTTAGAGTCGGTGACATAGGTTTGGAAGGTCCGTGTAAATCCTAGCTTGAATTCGTGAAGGCTGAGTTGTGAAGTATATGGTTGAAGAAATTTTTGAGAAATGGGAATGCTTATGATGAATTTGAGAAATTGGATACCGGTGATGGTTATTATGAGTTAAGAACTTGAAAAGGGAATGATGAAATTATTGGATTATATGGGAGTGTGCCGAGCCTATATCTCCGGCGTGGTAGATTTTTCTACTGCATGAGTATACAGAGCCTATATCTCTGGGCATGGCAGGAAGGCTACAGCCGGAAGGATGTGTCGGGTTGACATTTATGGACCGACAAGTGATATCACGAGCCAATAGGAAAGGCATTCATCATGTGCATCTTCTATCTGTTTGCTTGCTTTGCCGACTTGAATTGCTTGCCTAATTGAATAACATGATTAATTGCTTCTTGAATTTCTTGATATACATGCTTTACTTGTGCTTTACTTGCATTGCTATTATCTGTGTTTTCTACTGGAATTTAGGAGGTTCGATAGGCGGTGGCGATGGGATCACACGGAGGTTAGGTTGGTGAAGGCTGTGGGATACAGCGGTGTGGCTAGTTTTAGTTAGAAATCTCCTAAGTTTAGATAACCCTGTTTATGGTTTATGGTTTAATTTATTTATTTTCGTTGAGCCTGAATATCTGTTTGGTGTGAAGTTCTAGGATTGCCATTGGCGTCCCGACACCTTACATCCTATATATTGGGCACTGTTACCATACTGAGAACATCTGGTTCTCATACCATATGTTGTTGTTTTTCAGATACAGGTCAGTGAGTTGTGGGATGGTGACAGAGCGGAGTATGGTTTCATCTTTATTTTATTCTGCTTTATTTTGATATAGTCACTCTCTCATGCATTGTATTTGTATAACCTTGTTGCCTTAGAGGCTTTATTTCTGAAAACTTTGAGAGATAGGTAGTTGCTATTTTAAAACTTAAAAACTCTGTTGTATTCAGTTTGACTAGCTGGCCTAAACTCCGCAGGCTGTGACTAGTCCTGTTTTGTACATCATACTTATATATATTGTTTAATTTAATGATTACCTTGTGTATCATGGAGGTATCTACAAGGTTTTATAGTTATTATGTCTTGTTCTGTTCGTGCCTACGTGATTAGTTATCGTGTGTGAACGCTTCGCATTTCGTAATTCCACTACATGCCACTTTGAGCTTTATTCCTTCATCGGGCTTCTAGTTATATAAATTCTTGGACCTATATTATATATTATAAGGTTTAGAACTGTTGTGGCACTTTGTTATCCTTTTTTTACAGCTAGAGGTAAGGCTTAGGGTAACGGGGTGTTACATTTAGTGGTATCAGAGCGGTTCGTCCTCGTGAGCCTGAGAGATGGACTGATTGTGCTTCGTTGCACACTATGGGTCATTGTTCTTTCATGCTATTTAGGTTATCTGCTTTATATGCATAGCATGCTTGTTTGTGATTGCCTTTGAGGATAAGTGAAGCACTAGGCTTGAGATATTGAGACTGATCACCTCGATATCGATTGTTTGGTGTGGAAAGAAAACTCGAACGGCAACTCACGGACGAGGTCCATCACATTAACAGAGAGATAGTGGGAATGATTAACCTAGTCTATACGTTACGAGTTCAACATTTTCTAAAAAACTAGTTCGTGGAGTTGTTGCATATCAGTTGATGGGTGAGGTCTAGCACTGGTGGCACGAGAAGTGCTGACTGATGCAGCTACAGAATGAGGATGATGCTTTTATGGTTTTAATTATGATTTTCAATTTCTAACAGGTATGGCTTTGAATCATGTTGAAAAAGTTTTAAAGCTTAAAATGATTTTGAAATTTGGTTTGGAACTTTTGGTTTAAATGATTTGGTTTTGAAATTACGTCAAAAACTCTTAGTTTAAATGATACAGTTTAAAAGAAAAGTGAGTTTTATTTTATGATTTTGTTAATTTGTGCTTTTGTTTTGCAAATTAACTCATTGAAAGGGATTCAAATTAAAAAGCTATGATTTAAAGTAATTGATTTAAGAATAAATTATTTTTTAGTATTTTAAAAAAGTTGTGACACTGAAAAGGTTTAGATTGAACTTGTTTTGAATGTTTTGGAAAATGTTAGAAAATCGGTATTTGGTTTAAGGAAAAATCTCATATTCTTAATGACGATAATCAGAGTGATGCAGTGGAAGGCGAGAGGGAACATCGACACGGTAGGACGACTTGTTTGGGTTGACAACGTTGATAGTAGAACGCTTCAAGGAGGATATATCGCGCAATTCGAATTTTTGAGGGCAAAAATTTTATTAGGAGGGGAGAATGTAAGAACCGGAGTAATCGTTTTAATAAAATAATAATCTAATTACCCGAAATAGGTTCAAAATATAAAAATATTCTTTTTAAAATATAAAGATGAAATTTGATTTTAATGAATTTTTCTCAGTTGGAAAATGTATCTTTTGTAGAAAATTTTTAAATGCATACCGGTACTTAAGCCGGCAGTACCGGCTCTAGTTTGTATGGAACTGCATATTTTGGTAGAATAAGATTTTGAAAATTTGTTTATTGTTTTGAAAGGACAAAAATAATTTAGAATGTAAAACCTGTCACTAATCTTAAAGGTTTTGGCCCAAAGTGGGCCAAACGGACCAACAACACTTAGCAGGTTGGATGGGACCCAAGTTGGGCCCAAGTCCAACATATAAATACCCTAACTAAAAGGCATTCAGCCTCATTTTTCAGAAAAGAGAGAGAGAGGGACGGTGAGAAGAGAGAAGAGAAGGGTTTGGGGGTTTTACTAATCACCCAAACCTTGTTTTGATCATAACTTGAGCTACGGAGCTCCGATTGACAAGCCGTTTGCTGCCACGCGTTGCTCTCGATGAGCCCGTCATTTCTATCTAAAAAAAGTGGTAATCAACTCGAATTCCAAGCTCCAATTTTCTGTCCTTTGACAAATTCAAGTTATGGCTTTGTTTGATTGAGATTTTCATGGTTATGCTTATTTAGAGGTGATCTCGCATTGGAATATTATTGAGTTTTGCCCCTTATGCTGTTGGGTAAGATTGAGGTTTGGTGTTTGTTGGAGTAAGCTTGATGGTTTTGGAGCTTGGAGTTTGAGCTTGTTGTTTTTAGTTGCGTGGGAATCGGCCAATGTATGGTTTTGGTTTCCTTTATGTAATATGTAATGTTTCTGGACACTTAGACTAGTAGACCTTAGGATAGGATTGAATTAATGTTAATTGTTGGTTGTTACTGATTATTATGGATGATGGTGATTGTTGGGAATTATTGGTGTCAGTGAGTATTGATGGTGATTGGGGATATTGAGGAATCATGAGGATTATCAGAATTTATGGTAATAAGTAAATGTACAATATTTGTGATGATTTGGAATGACGGGTATGTGATTTATTAATGTTGGATGGATGGTTGATGAGAATGGAGGTTTTTGAGTAGGAATTGTGGGAGAAAGAGATAATTTGAAAGTAAATGCTTTAAGTATGGTGTGGTTGAATAATAATAGAAATGCCATTGGTAATGTGTAGGTATGAGTAAGATTGAGTTTTGGTATGTTGAAATGAATAAGACTTGTGAATTTGGAAGATTTGAAGTTTGGTGCCTTTTGGATTTTGAATCTTGTGGTTGGTGTTGAAATTGAATGGTGGTTGAGGAAATTTGATGTGAGCTTAGGTTGAATTTAGAGTTGGATGAAGTGAGTATTAAATAGTTTAGATAACTGAATGATTGATATGGTTGAGAAATGTTTGATATGGATTCTTGAGTGATTTTGGTATTGTTGGGTTGTGAATAATTAGTTTTGAATTGAGAGATTTGGCGAAATTGAGTCTTTAAGGTTTTTTGTAAAAATGGGTTTTAAGGCAAATTTGGTGGATCATATCCTGAGCTACAGTTTTTGAAATTGATTGAATTTTATATCAAATTAGAGATAATTCAACGAGCTTTAAAATGGAATGGATTTTATAGAAATCAGAATTTTGTAGAAAAAGATATAATCATTAGAAGTTGGTGTTAAAAATCTTATTTCTGTGATGTTGCAGAAATTGTAGGTTCTAGATTTTGTGCGCACGCACACTGCTGTGCGCGTGCTCTGAACAGGAGGCCACATTCATACTTGTTCATTTGTGCGCACGCACACACAGGGATATGCCTACTGTGGAGAGCATTCGCACACTCTGGTGTGCACACACATTCTGTAAAATTTGCAAGTTGTGCATACAAACAAACTGGGAAAACTCTTCTGGGAATGCGTACGCATAACCCTATACGTGCACACACTGTCCTGTTTTTCAAAGAAAACCTTGTTTTTAACCGTTTTACCTTTCTGGTAAGCTTGCAAACTTCCGTAACCCTTGTTTAAAACCTTTTTGCTAGTTTTAGGGTCTTAAATCAAGGGAGAAAATAATAAAGGAATAAAAAGGGTATTTTAGTTATGAGTTTAGAGCCGGTGACATAGGTTTGGAAGGTCCGTGTAAATCCTAGCTTGAATTGGTGAAGGCTGAGTTATGAAGTATAAAGTTGAGGAGATTTTTGAGAAATGGGAACGCTTATGATGAATTTGAGAAATTGGAAATTGGTGATGGTTATTATGAGTTGAGAACTTGGAAAAAATGATGAAATTATTGGATTATATGGGAGTGTGCAGAGCCTATATCCTCGGCGTGACAGATTTCTCTGCTGCATGAGTGTGCAGAGCCTATATCTCTGGGTGTGGCAGAAGGCTACATCTGGGAGGCTGTGTCAGGTTGGCATTTATGGAGCGAAAAGTGATATCACGAGCCAATAGGAAAGACATTCATCATGTGCATCTTCTATCTGTTTGCTTGCTTTGCCGACTTGAATTGCTTGCCTAATTGAATAACATGATTAATTGCTTCTTGAATTTCTTGATATACATGCTTTACTTATGCTTTACTTGCATTGCTATTATTTGTGTTTTCTACTGGGATTAAAGAGGTTCGGTATGCGGTGGCGATCGGATCGCACGGAGGGTAGGTTGGTGAAGGCTGTGGGATACAACGGTGTGACTAGTGTGACTAGTTTTAGTTAGAAATTCCCTAACTTTAGATTACCCTATTTATGGTTTATGGTTTAATATATTTATTTTTGTTAAGCCTGAATATCTGTTTGGTGTGAAGTTCTAGGATTGTCTTTGGCGTCCCGGAGCCTTACATCTTACATATTGGGCACTGTTACCATACTGAGAACCTCTGGTTCTCATACCATATGTTGTTGTTTTTCAGATACAGGTCGTAACCCACCTCAGTGAGTTGCGAGATGGTGACAGAGTGGAGTATGGTTTCATCTTTATTTTATTTTGCTTTATTTTCATATAGCCAGTCTCTCATCCTTTGTATTTATATAGCCTTGTTGCCTTAGAGGCTTATTTCTGAAAACTTTGAGAGATAGGTAGTTGCTGTTTTAAATTTTCAAAACTCTATTGTATTCAGTTTAACTTGCCGGTCTAAACTCAATAGGCTGTGACTAGTCCTCTTTTGTACGTCATACTTATATATTTCTTGTTTAATTTAATGATTACTGTAACACCCTAATTACCCTAAGCCTTACCTCGCGTCGTAAAGAAAAGGTTAATCAAAGGTTACGATAGTTCTAAGCTCATACATATATATAGAAAGAATTAATATATTCTAGAAACCCGATGAAGGATATAGCTCAAAAATAGGATTTGAAAAGCACAAAACGTACACACGAAGCTACAAACATAACGCACAACATATAGATGTCATATAACAAAATATAAGAGTATAATAGTATAAAGGTCTAGCTACAGCTCGCGGAGTTTAAGCCAGCTAGATATATATAGACAATACAGATCCTGAAAGTTAAAACAGCTTATACAAGTTTTTCTCTTGAGGTAAGCCTCTAGGCAAAAGTAAATTCAAAAGTGAGAGATATAAACAAAATAATCAAAAAGACTCCAAAACATATCCAGGATCCTCCGCTTTGTCACCATCAAAGCGACTCACCGAGGTGGGTTGCGACCTGCATCTGAAAACAACAACAGAATATGGTATGAGAACCGGAGGTTCTCAATATGGTAACAGTGCCCGGTGATGTAAGATATAAGACTCTGGGACGCCAGAGGCAATCCTAGAACTTTATATCCATCACAAGATTCATCTTAAAGCATAACTAAAACATTAAAGCATAACTAAAAACCATAACATAAAAAGGGGTAATCTAACTTAGGGGATTTTCTAATCTAACAGTTCTCCGCTGTCCCACACCCTTCACCAACCTATCCTCCATGTGATCCCATCGCCACCGCCTTCCGAACCACCTCAATCCCAGTAGAATACACAATTAATATAATGCAAGTAAAACATAAGTATAGGCATATATGTCAAGTAATTCAATTAGGCAATTAGGCATGTTATACAATTAGGCAAGCAATTTCAAGTCGACAAAGCAAACAAACAGATAAAAGATGCACATGATGAATGCCTGTCCTATTGGCTGTGATATCACATTGTCGGTTCAACTGCCAACCCGACACATCTCCATGGAGATGTCACCCTTCAGAATCATAATAGGAACCATCGAGATATGGTGCTCGGAACACCGTCCTGGATTTTGTGCCTGCACACTCTAATGATCCGAAGGGATACGAGCGGGATACTCTTGCCATAGACCTCACATCTCAACAGGCGGGATTAACCACCGTCCTTGCCAGGTGCATAGCATCTCCTAATTCTCAGTATAAAACAGTAATTCAGTGGTTTTCAAAAATCATTTCATTCTAAACTCTTTAGTTCAACACTTTTTCAATTCATTCTGAACCCATTAGTTCATCACTTTAACATTTCATTGTCAATAATCACCAATACTATACGCCGCCTTCGCACTCAACCACAACCGTCCTCAGTACAGCCGAAACCTAAGCCTCCATTCTCTAACTTTTACCGGAAATACCTAAATAATTCCACCCAAGACCTTCTCTAGGTTTTAACATTCAAAAACAAGCCAAAAAGTCTTAGATAGGTGTCAGAGAAGTTTACAAGCTTGCTGGGAAGGTTAAACAGTTAAGACCAAGATTTTTATTGAGAAACAAGGTAGTGTGCGAACGCATAGGGATGTGTGTGCGCACGCCCAGGAGGATTTTCAAGAGCATAGAGGTGTGTGTATGCACAAGTGTAAAATTTTCCAATTCTGTTCGCTTGCACAATGCGTGCGAACGCCCTCAACAGATTGCACCTTCAAGCGTGTGCGTGCGCATAGCTTACAAAACTTCGTTCATTGTGTGTGTGCACAGAGCGTGCTAGCGCTCCCAACCGTAACCATATCCCTGAGTGTGCGTGCGCACACAAACCAGAAATCATAAAATTCTGCAACATTGCAGAATTTAGATTTTGACACCAAACTTTGAATGATCATAACTCCCTCTACAAAAATCCATTTTCTAAAAACTTTATATCCATTTAAAGATTTTTGAATGAACTTTAATTTAAAGAAAATTTCAACAAATTTTCAAAACTGAGACTCAAGTTATGATCTATCAAAGTTCACCAAAAATCCGTTTTTGCCAAAATGTCACAAGGTTCTCAATTTTCTAGTTTCACAACCAAAACCAAACCACAACCACCTCAACTCCATCCCACATCAGATTTCACCATTTATGTCACAAACCACTACTCATATCATGTAATTCTCAAACTCAATATCAATTATATCACACTAGCACCCATTCCCAACCATCACATTCATCAATCATTAATCCATCAATACCAAGCATCGTAATCAATCTCATTCCATCTCAATCTAAATCCTCTGCACCATTTCTATCAATTTCAACATCATAATACATCAACATACTCAAAATCATCAAATCTTCATAATTCATCATAGTTCATCATTCAACAAATTCAATAAATAACTCAATCCAAACCTATCATATGGGTCACTAGCCTAAGTGTCCAAAAATATTATATATTACTTAGAGAAAACCAAAACCATACCTTGGTCGATTCCCAATATGCACTAAAACCCAAATTGAATGCAAATCAAGCTTCCAACCACAACCAAGTCACCAATTCCACTCCAAATGCTCCCAAATGTCCAAAGCAATTCCAACAAGCTCCAATATTCAAACTAACATCATATATTTCATATAAATCAAAACCTAACTCTCACAATTAATCAATTTACAAGGGTTCTTGAGAAACCTTACCTTATTCACTGAAATTTTGGATAGAACCCAACATTTTCTCACTAACGATTAGCACCTAAATAACCAAAACACAAATTTTACTCAAGACCAACACCCACCAAACTCGAAATTCTTAGGGCGGTAGGAAGGAAGGGAAAATTTAGAATCTTACCTACACATGTGGAATAGAATTAACGGGCTCGGCGAGAGCTTTGCGTAGCCACTGATGGCACGCGAATAGGAGCACCGTAGCTCGAGATATGGCCACCGGAAGCTAGGAGTGAATAGTATTTTTGAAACCCCTTCCTCTCTTCGCACTTCAGCTGCAATTCTCGCTCTCAAAGTGTTATGGTGGCTGAATGGAGTTCACTTAAGTGTTTATATATGTTGGGCTTGGGCCCGGTCAAACATGTTAGCGTTTTTGGCCCGTTTGACCCAACTTTGGGCCAAACCTCTAAAATTAATTTCCGGTTTTCAATTTCTAATATTTTTCTGAGGTTTTCTACTATTTTTAATTATTCTCGCATAGTACCGGACAGACTTAAACCGGTTCAACCGGTTTCTCTGCTGGTTCGCAGTTTTCTCATTTTTTCATAGAAAATTACATTTTCTGACTCAGAAAAATATAATGAGTCTAAAAGTCATATTAAATTTCCCTAATTCTCATTCTAAATTTTTGGAACCTAATTTGGGCAATTTAATTAGTTAATTAGATGGTTAATTAATCTCGATTCTTATAATTACCTTGTGTATCCTAGAGCTCTCTACAAGGTTTTATAGTTATTATGTCTTGTTCTGTTCGTGCCTACGTGATTAGTTATCATGTGTGAACGCTTCGTGTTTCGTAATTCCGCTACATGCGACTTTGAGCTTTATTCTTTCATTGGGCTTCTAGTTATGATAAACCCCAATTGTGTGGTTTATCTTGTGCTTAATTTGGGGGATTTTATCGACTTTTCTCACATTTATTCAATGAAATAGCATGGTTTTGTGAACTTCTCCTAATTTGTGCTTATGAGTAAAAACATGCTTTTTAGGCCTTTAAATCATTAATTTTAATTCACTTTAATTCCATTCGATGCCTTGATATGTTTGTTAAGTGATTTTGGGATTAGAAGGCAAAGATTGGGTTGAAGGAATGAAGAAAAAGCATGCAAAAATAGAGAATTCATGAAGAAATGTGGATTTGCTGAACTCAAGGCCACGTGCATGCGTCACCCATGCGTACGCGAGAGAAGGAGATTTGTCAGCGATGCGCACGCGCCACTCACGCGGACGCGTGACCAGAGAATCAGCAAGCGACGCGCACGCGTCATCTACGCGCATGCGTAATGTTGGTCACGTGACTCACTTAAAGGCAAAATGCTGGGGGCAATTTCTGAACTCAAGGAGGCCCAAATCCAACTCATTTTTGATGCTTTTGAACACAAAGATTGCAATGGAATGAGGGGGGAGCAATCATGGTGTAGTTTTCATCATGTTATAGGTAGAATTCTAGAGAGAGAAGCTCTCCATTCTCTCTAGAATTTAGGGTAGTTTATGTTAAATTCTCTTAGATCCAACTTTTAATTCGTGTTTTGATTTAGTTTTTCCTTTTAATTTCTTGTTGTTACATCTTTATTCTTTTAGCTTTTCTTGTCATTTCCTTTATTTTATTTTTTATGTTCAAGCACTCTTGTTGGATTTTATTTTCTTTCAATGTAATTTGATGTTTCCATGTCTTTTTATGTTGATCTTAGTTACTATTGTCAATTCCTTACTTGTGTTAGTTATAGCTTTTATTAATTATTGCAATTTGTGATGTTTACTTTTATTACACTCTAAGTGTTTGACAAAATGCTTTCACTAGTTTTAGAGTAGTTTTCTTTACTCTTGGCCTAGGCTAAGGAGATTGAGTGACCTTGAGTCATTGGGTTTCATTGAATTACTGATTTGAGAACCCTTAGTGGTCAATTTGATAACCATTGACGCTAGCCTACTGCTAGGTCAATTAGTAGCTAGGTTAGGACATATGGATTGATGTTGATCAAGCCTATTTGACGTACTTCAAGCGTTAAAGTAGACATTGTACGTTGATAAACCCTGATTTTGTGGTTTATCTTATGCTTAATTTGCGGATTTTATCAACTTTTCCCGCATTTATTCAATGAAATAGCATGGTTTTGCAATTCTCCCTTGATTTGAACTTAAATGTGAAAACATGCTTTTTAGGCCCTAAAATTGATGATTTTAATTCACTTTAATTCCATTCGATGCCTTGATGTGTTTGTTGAGTGATTTCAGGATTAGAAGGCAAGTATTGGATGGAAGAAGTGAGGAGAAAAACATGCAAAGTGGGAGAACTCATGAAGAAATGAAGGAACCGTAAAGCTGTTAAGCCCGACCTCTTCGCACTCAATCAACCATAACTTGAGCTACAGATGTCCAATTGAGGCGGTTCCAGTTGCGTTGGAAAGCTAACATCCGGAGCTTCGAAATGATATAAAATTTGCCATATGTTTTTTCGCGCTCAGGGGCACGCACGCGCCATGTACGCGTGCGCGCCGATTCTGCCCGTGGGTCCACTTTAATGAAATCGCCCCCAGCGATTTCTAGCTCATTTTGGGCCCAATCCAACTCATTTCTGATGCTATTGAACCCAAGGATTGAAGGGGGAATGAACCAAGGAGTCATAGTTTAGTTTTCATCATGTTTTAGGAGAGAATTCTAGAGAGAGAGAGGCTCTTTCCTCTCTCTAGATTTAGGATAGAAATTAGGGTAGAGTTAGGTTAATCACTCTCAAATTTCTCTTTCAATTCTTGTTTTGATTTCAATTCTCTTTATATTTTAGTGTTCTATTGTCTTAATCTTTTTATTTTCTCTAGTCATTTTCTTATTTTGCTCTCTTTAATGTTGATGAACACTTGTTGGATCTTGTTTACATTTAATAAAATTTAATGTTGATGTTCTTTTAATTGATGATTTGGATTGTTGATTTACTTTTCTTGCAATTGGTAGTTGTTAGATTTTACTATTTCTTGTCATTTATTATGCTTTCCTTTTATGCCTTCCAAGTGTTTGATAAAAATGCTTGGTTGGTCTTTAGAGTAGATTTTGAGCATTCTTGGCTTGGAAAGAGTAATTGGGCAATCTTGAGTCATGAAAACCCAACTTATGTTGGTGATCTAGAGTTGTTAGCTAATATTGTTTCCATTGATGCTAATCTTTTGCTAATTCAATTAGTAAGTTGATTAGGACTTTTGGATTGAGATTAGCTAGTCTTATTAGACTTTCTCTCATGGAAGATAATATGATACCTTCTTCCAATGTTGGAGATGACGTAATAAGATAAATTCTTGTTATTATTGTGGTATGATTGATTAATCTTGTTTGACTTTCTCCCTATTTATTGGAGTTTACTAAATAAGATGAATTAATCATTGCATGACTAGGATAGAAAGCCTATGATCTCAACACTTGCCATGAATGTCTCTCTTTATTAATTGCTTTCTTTAATTGCTCATTTTACTTTATTGTCATTTAATTTCTTGCCCTCTTATCAATCAAATCCCCCTTTACCCCATCATAGCCAATAAGCATACACTTCATTGCAATTCCTCGTGAGACGACCCGGAGTCCAAAATACTCCGGTTATTTCTTATTTGGGGTTTGTTACTTGTGACAACCAAATTTTTACATGAAAGGACTATTGTTTAGTTTAGAAACTATACTTTACATCGAGAATTCATTCAATTGAGGGAATTCTAGACCACACAAAGGTTCGTTCATCAAAATGGCACCGTTGCCGGGGAGTTGCAATGGTGTTACATTATTGGCTATTTTGAATATTGTGAATATGTTTGCCTTTTGCTTATTTGTTAGTTTTTGTTAGCTTTAGGAATTTGTTGCTTATTTTTGTTAGCTTTTGCTTTTATTTGCTACTATGAATATTCACCACTTTGGCTATGAGTTTGTCTCAAATTATGTTGTAGGGAATGGGAACTATAATGACAATATGCATCAAGGATGGAACAATCAAAGGTGGGAGGAGCCTCAAAGGATTGATCACCCTTCTTGGCAATAACCCCCTCCAGATTCTTATGGGTATAACTCTCATCCTAATGCATATCAATCTAATAGATGTTGTGACCCTTATTGTGATTGTCAACAACCACCACCATATGCCAATGAACCACCCCCTCAACATGACTTTGAACCACCTTACTCACAAGCCCCCTACCACCAAACACCCCCATATGACCCCAACCCTTATCCACCCTACCAAGCACCTTATGAGCCATATGAACCATACATAGAACCACCACAATTCCAACATAATTACTCTCAAGAACCACCTCAATATACACTAACTCCATACCCTTACCAAAATGAACCACCTTCCAACTATAATGACTTCCCCTCAAACAATGAACCTTCCCTTCCACCATCACCTCTCAATGATGCCCCCACGCATGAATTGAGAGATCTTGAATCTCATATCTTAAGGCAACAAGAGGAGGATGAAAAGAAGTTTAAAGATCTAGGAGCCAAGATGGCTATGCTAGTGGAAGCCGTTAGCAATATGGCCTCCTCCCGACTAAGCCTAAGCAACCAAAGCACTTCTATTGATGAATGTGGAGAAGCAACTAAGAAGCATAGTGAGGGAGTGAGTTTAGAGCTTCAAGGTGAAGAAGAGGAGTTGAAGAAAGAATTGCCACAAGGGGAAGAAGTTAAGACAATTGAGTCGGAAGAAGTGGTTGAAGCCTTTGAAGAGGTTGACCAAGAGATGGATTCAATCATTGAAGAATTCTTATGTATAATTGAATCCTCTCCGATTGAGTTTGACATAGAAGGTAAGGAAGAAGATACCTCACCTCCCATGCCCTTGATAAGCAATGAAGAAGAGATTGAATTGGAAGGAAGCTACCAAGAGGAAGAGGTTGAAATTGAAGAAGCTTGTGAAGAGGTAAAAATAATCAAAGAATAGCACAAGGGGGTGGAACTTGCAAGACCATTAGAGACATCCCTTCCTAAGTCACCATCCAATACAACATTCAAGTGGGTAAAATTTCTATCCCTAAGCTTCACTTTCCCACTTGAATATGGTTTGATTGAAAATTATGGTCAACTTAGAGCTCTTTGTGGAGTCAAGAGTAGGAGAGAGTTATGTAGTGGTTGGACACATCACTCTAAGTTCATGATGGTTGCATGCTCAAAGTTGAAAAGCAATGTTTGGAGGCTTCTTTGAGAATTCCAAGGCTAAACCAACCAAGTGGAATCATGATGATCACTTTGAAGATGGGTGTCAAAACAAAGTGTGGGATCCTGGATCGCACGAGGAGAATCAAATTTGGGAGCCCATGGCTTGTGTGGAACTCCATCATGCTTGAAGTTATCATCTTTGAAGACTAAAGCTTATTGGAGATTCAAGCATTGGTGGATGTTCAAGGATAGCTTCAAGCACAAGCTACCTTAAGAGGAGCTCCCCATAAGTCCAACTTAAGGACAATAAACAAAAGTGCTAGGTGGAAGACACCCCACCATGGTAAATTCTTTTCATTTTTCCTTTTGTATATATTGGTAATTAGTTTAATTTCATGTTTTGTTGAGCTTGTTGAGTATAATTGGTAGTCTAATATGTTAAATAAGGTTTTATGGTGTTTGGGTAGCTCTTTGGAGGTTTGGAAGGCTTGGTTTGGTGCAAGAACTTGGAAAAATTTTGAAAAACAGAGCACCAACCCGCGCGTGCGCGCACCTGGCGCGTACGCGCGCCTTAAGCATTTTCGATCATCCACGTGGACGCGCCATGTATGCGTACGCATTGATGCAAAGATTTCACCTCCAAGCCAAATTCCAGAGAGTTGTGCCTAACTTGCGCCTACTTTGTGCGTGAGGTACAAACCACCTGCGCGTGTGCACACCTAGCGCGTACGAGTCCTTGAAGCTAATTGCGTAATGCGCGCGCACGCACGCTGTGCGCGTGCGCGCCGATAGCGCCACCTGCCCTCCTGGTACATATTCCAGAGAGTGATGCCCAGTTTGTGCCTATTATGTGCCTGCAACCCACGCGTGCGCGCACCTGGCGCGTACGCGTCCTTTAGCCAACTGTGAATCGGCGCGGAAGCGTGCATGACGCGTCTGCGCCGGTAAAAAAAAAAAAAACAAACAAACAAATTTTCTTTTCTTCCATTTTCTTTTATTGCATTTGCATATTATCATTCATTGCATTTTAATTTTATTTTTATAGCTTGTTCTTATTTTATTTTCTAAGTTTCTTATTTTAATAATAGTGTTGAATGCTCTTACTCAATTGTTGAGAATTTCTTGGCTACTCTTGGGGATTTGTGACTTGTTTGGCATTAATTGTAATATTTACTCTACACACAAGATTAGTGCCTTAGTCCTTCCTGACTCATGATCCCTTATTTTTGTACCTCATCATCATTGAGTTAGGATGGGAACAAATGCTCTCATGCTTATCACTAATCTTGTTTGTGTCAATAGTTGATTAAGCTTGATGCAACATACTCTTCATGTCATGTACCCATGCTTTGCCTTTTCTCTTGCATCAAGTATTAATTGATATGCCCTTTGCCTATATTGCTTTCTCACTTACATGCGTAGCTAACATGTAGTGAGAATCTTACTCTTATTTGGCATTAGCCCCCGCCTATGTTCTAATTGCTTTCATATCCTTCTTATAGGCTTAATTTCCTTTCTTTCTCTTTCCTTTTAGGTTGGCCACCAAGAAGGAAAGGGATGGAAAAGCGTCTAAATGGGGCAACAAACAAGTCCACCCTCACAACCCTTTGAAGAAACTCATCAATTGTAGCAACCCGTCCACTTTACTCTTCTTTGCATGCACCGAGGACGGTGCAAATTTTTAAGTGTGGGGAGGTCGTCCGACCGACCTCCATGGGTAACAACTTCCTTTTTCAACACCAATTCTTAATTTCTGTCATTGTTAGTTAGTTGTTACATTGCATGATAGGTTGCATGCTAGTTAGAAATTGTACATATTTTACCACTACTTTTTATGTTAGGACTACTTGGTTAGGGTGATGATTTCTTTTCCAAGAAACTATTTTTAGGGCACCCTACCAATTTGAAAAAACAATTTTGTGACAAACTTGCTTGAAGAATTTATTTTGGAACATGGTTTTTGAGCTAAGAACACAAGCATGTGAGTTTTGAGCTTAATTGCGTGGTTACATCTTATAACCACTTATTTTCATTCTTGTGTGCATTGTTCTCTTTCTATGATTGTAATCTTTGATTTGTTTGATTCTTTATGTCCATTATTCCATGTATACGTGAATTTATATGATTGAGGCCATCATTTCATTTAGCTCACTTACCCAAATAGCCTACCTTTCATCAACCATTGTTAGCCAAATTTGAGCCTATTTAATCCCTTTTGTTCTTAATTTTAGCACATCACTACCCATAAGTGAAAAACAATAAATGTCCTTAATTTGGATCTTTGATTAGCTTAGGCTAGTGAGGGTGTGTATCATTTGAGTATGGAAAACTTGGGACATTGGTTGAGGTAAAAGTGTATTTTGTATTTTGTTGAAGATTTTTGGGAATTGGGTACATGCTTATGCATTAATTATGTAAAACCATATGCACTGATACATTTGTATATACTTTTGAAAAAAAAATGTATGGAAAAAATAGAAAAAAAAATTATAATAATAAAAAAATAAAAGAAACAAAAATATAGAAAAAGAAAGCAATAAAAAGGGGACAAAAATGTCCCAAAGTAAAGTTCAATAAAAATCAATGCATTTGGAATGTGAATTAAAAAGAATGCATGAGTATGTGAAAAAAGTGGGAATCATGGGTAGCTAGGTATTGTATTAGAATTGTATAGGTTGTTATATGTGTTTGGTGAGAGCTTAGGCTAATCAAAGATGCAAATTTTAAGCTCACTTGACCATATGCATCCTTACCTTGACCCTAGCCCCATTACAACCTATGAATAAGTCCTCATGATGAATGTATGCATGCATTGAATAATTGTTGATTGTTAGATGAAAAACAAATCTTGGAAAGCATGAGTAGAAGAGAATTCAGTGATCGACCCTATACACTAGAG
Organism: Arachis hypogaea; assembly: GCF_003086295.3. Taxonomy (NCBI): domain Eukaryota; kingdom Viridiplantae; phylum Streptophyta; class Magnoliopsida; order Fabales; family Fabaceae; genus Arachis; species Arachis hypogaea. The sequence goes on along the minus strand of NC_092046.1, from coordinate 94,464,199 downwards.
CAACTAGAGCGGATATACTTCCGGTGAGGGTTCGATGTTCAATTCCTTGTTCCTGGCTTTCATGAGCTTTCTTCTTGCAAGTCTATTTGAACTTCATTTTGATATTTGAATTGGTAGAGTTTGTGAGTCATCATATGACCTTTTCCCTACTTGCTTATATATGTTCTTGGAGTTTGATTTACTTTTAACCAAGTAGGTAGAATCATGTTGCATTTAGTTGCATTCATATAGATAGGTGCATATAGTTTCTTTGCATTGAATAAATGTTCATACCCTTTTTCTTGTCTTTCTTTATTCTTAGCATGAGGACATGCTTGGTTTAAGTGTGGGGAGATTTGATAAACCCCGATTTTGTGGTATATCTTGTGCTTAATTTGGGGGATTTTATCAACTTTTCCTATATTTATTCAATGAAATAGCATGGTTTTGCAATTCTCCCTTGATTTGAACTTAAATGTGAAAACATGCTTTTTAGGCCCTAAAATTGGTGATTTTAATTCACTTTAATTCCATTCGATGCCTTGATGTGTTTTTTGAGTGATTTCAGGTTTAGAAGGCAAGTATTGGATGGAAGAAGTGAGGAGAAAAGCATGCAAAGTGGGAGAACTCATGAAGAAATGAAGGAACCGTAAAGCTGTCAAGCCCGACCTCTTCGCACTCAATCGACCATAACTTGAGCTACAGAAGTCCAATTGAGGCGGTTCTAATTGCGTTGGAAAGCTAACATCCGGGGCATCGAAATGATATAAAATTTTTCATATGTTACTTCGCGCTCAGGGGCGCGCACGCGCCATGTACGCGTGCACACCGATTCTGCCTGTGGATCCACTTTAATGAAATCGCCCCCAGCAATATCTAGCTCATTTTGGGCCCAATCCAACTTATTTCTGATACTATTGAACCCAAGGATTGAAGGGGGAATGAACCAAGGAGTCATAGTTTAGTTTTCATCATGTTTTAGGAGAGAATTCTAGAGAGAGAGGCTCTCTCTTCTCTCTAGATTTAGGATAGAAATTAGGGTAGAGTTAGGTTAATCACTCTCAAATTTCTCTTTCAATTCTTGTTTTGATTTCAATTCTCTTTATATTTTAGTATTCTATTGTCTTAATCTTTTTATTTTCTCTAGTCATTTTCTTATTTTGCTCTCGTTAATGTTGATGAACACTTGTTGGATCTTGTTTACATTTAATGAAATTTAATGTTGATGTTCTTTTAATTGATGATTTGAATTGTTGATTTACTTTTCTTGCAATTGGTAGTTGTTAGATTTTACTATTTCTTGTCATTTATTATGCTTTCCTTTTATGCCTTCCAAGTATTTGATAAAATGCTTGGTTGGGCTTTAGAGTAGATTTTGAGCATTCTTGGCTTGGAAAGAGTAATTGGGCAATCTTGAGTCATGAAAACCCAACTTATGTTGGTGATCTAGAGTTGTTAGCTAATATTGTTTCCATTGACGCTAATCTTTTGCTAATTCAATTAGTAAGTTGATTAGGACTTTTGGATTGAGATTAGCTAGTCTTATTAGACTTTCTCTCATGGAAGATAATATGATACCTTCTTCCAATGTTGGAGATGACGTAATAAGATAAATTCTTGTTATTATTATGGTATGATTGATTAATCTTGTTTGACTTTCTCCCTATTTGTTGGAGTTGACTAAATAAGATGAATTAATCATTGCATGACTAGTATAGAAAGCCTATGATCTCAACACTTGCCATGAATGTCTCTCTTTATTAATTGCTTTCTTTAATTGCTCATTTTACTTTATTGTCATTTAATTTCTTGCCCTCTTATCAATCAAATCCCCCTTTACCCCATCATAGCCAATAAGCATACACTTCATTGCAATTCCTCGTGAGACGACCTGGAGTCTAAAATACTCCGGTTATTTCTTATTTGGGGTTTGTTACTTGTAACAACCAAATTTTTGCATGAAAGGTCTATTGTTTGGTTTAGAAACTATATTTTACAACGAGAATTCATTCAATTGAGGGAATTCTAGACCACACAAAAGTTCATTCATCATACGTACTTCAAGCATAGATGTAGACTAAATGGGTTGGTTTCTCATAATTGTCAATATATGGTTTGTAGACAAGGATGGTGATCTCAATTCCCATGCCTTAGCCAAGAGTTCTTTTCCTTTATTTTATTAGTTACTTGTCATTTACTTTCTTGTTGTTTACCTTTCTTGTTTACTACCAAATCAAACCCCCTTGTTCCTTCATAGCCAATAATAGAGTACTGCATTGTAACTCCTTGTGAGAAGACTCGAGGTTTGAATGCTTCGGTTAATTTTCATTGGAGTTTGTACTTGTGACAACCAATCATTTAAAATTTGATGTGAGAGTTATTTGTTGGTTTGGAACTATGCTTACAACGAAGTTCTATTTTTAGTGAGGAATTTCTAGACCGACAATAATTCTCTATTTCAGTTATATAAATTCTTGGACTTATATTATATATTATAAGCTTTAAAATTGTCGTGGCTCTTTGTTATCCTTTGCTTTACGGCTAGAGGTAAGGCTTCGGGTAACGGAGTGTTACAAATATAATTATAAAAAGATAAAGAAAAATACAAATATAATATAAAAAAGAATCACCAATAGATTATCTCTTACTACTCAATTCTTGAACTTAGAATATATAAATTATAAATGATATCACCAAAGCAATCAGTAATATCTAAATTTACACTCCGTTTTATATCACCAATTGCATTGTATTTGCATAATCACTTAAAGATATTGGTTGAATAGCTTCTTCTATCATATTATTTTTCTAAAATAAGAATTTTAAGAGTTGAACAAGAGCTGAATAGTAGAAAAATTCTATCACAATAAGTGATCTAATTAGATTAGTTTCTCTCTCTCTCTCCACAAAACACTGCCATTCAAAAGATAGTTTTTCAGTCTTTTAGTAATGTAAGAAAAATTTGATAACTCTCACATTGTAGAATAAAGAACACAAAATCAAAACTCATTCGTTCATATGCATAAAAGGTCAATACAAAGAACACAAAATCAAAACTCATGACTTCAAACAATGAAAAACAACCCAATTATGTATATATCACTTTCTTTATATGCACATTTAACAATCTAAATTTTTTTCTTTCATTCACTTGCATATTGATCATGTTTTCAACTTGAACAAAGAACAACAAAAGAACATATTTATAGAAAATTTTGTTGTATTGGTTAATCATGAAGAAAACCTTCCTCCACTAATGCCTTTTTATAAGCAATGAAGTGTTATTTTCAGATCAATAGCTGTAATGACGAAACAGCAAACAATTAGGGACATCAAAAGAGAAAACTGTAAAAATTATATTACACATCATGTTCATGGATCTAACTTTAAAATTCAAGTGAATTAAAATAAGTATCAATTAATGGAAAATACAAAATTAAACTGACAAATGGCAACACCAATATTTCTTTTCAATGTATACAAACAATATTTGTTAATTACTCAAGAGAGAGAAGTTATCGGAGATAAATTGTTCAAACAAGTTAGATAGGAAACACATGCTTTGAAAATCAACCTTTCCCTCATTTGTAGTAGGATGTCACTCAACCCATAGAACCAAAGTAAAAAAATGGATATATACATTGGGCCATCATCAACTCATCATTATTCACACATGGAAGAACAATAAATCTAAAGATGATACCAAAATTTTTCATCATAATTCATAACAACATAATAAAGATTACAACTAGAGAATCAAACTTAGTGCACATATGAATGAGCTTATATTAAGATCAAAGGTTTCTTGATTGCTTATTTCTATCCTCACGCACAATCTTATATAGGAACTATTCACAAAATCCTAATTTCTAACACAGATCCAATTTCAATCAATTTGTATTGCAAGACTCAACAAACTCATACTTTCGAAAATTCACGTTCATTATCACACATTAAAAATTAAGTATTTCATTTACAAATTTTGTCTTCTTTTTTCTTTTTGTTGAAATTCTTATCATTAAAATTTAATAAATTAAACCAAACCTTTAAAGTATCAAATATACACTACAATACACAATATTAAATGACATTATTAAAGAGAAAAAAAATTAAGTTACACTATTCTTTCTTTAATTGTATGTTAATTGTTAACATTAGCTAGCAAAACCTTTCTTCAGCTAATACTTTAAAAATTCAAGTAGCCAAGCACCAGGGTGAGCAAGAAAGAATAACCTAGAAAATATCAAACCATATTCAATCATTCTTGAACCATGGCTTTCGAAGGATGATTTAATAATTAATACCAATTTAATCAAAAGAAATTTCAAATAAATTCAGCACAACCAAGTAAAAATAAAAAAGAATCTAGTATCTAATATTACACGATTTTGAAGCTTTTGTCATTGATAGTTAATTTTTGGAATGCCACAAAATAAGAAATAAAAGACATGAATTGAGATAAAAGTTCTAACTCAAATTCTAAACACCTATGAAAAAACTCAACATAAAAAAAAAGAAAAACCAGAATTCAAAAATTAAATCATTAAAAAACCAGAAAAGAGGATATTTGAAGGAGAATGAGAAAGAAGAACGAACCACAAGTTAAAAGATGTACATCACCTACTCCATGTGACACACATGCAAATTTTTTTCAATCCTGTAAAGGAGAAAGATTATATCCAAAACAAACATAGGTTGATGTGAAAAATATAACTGCACATCTATAAAAAAGTACTAACAACCTTAACTACCCTCGAATCCTATGAGATATCGTGACACCGTATAATATAGAACCAAAGTATATGACAATAATAACTTTTAATAAACAATGTACTTAACCAATAATATTATATGCACAACTTTCAAGGTTACCTAACTACTTCAACTACTCTAACATGTATCTATAGAAAAAAACTAACTACCTCACTTGTTCTAACCTCCTATACTATAGTTGACAAACCTATGAAACAAAACCTAAGTAGTGAACTATGACTCACATTCTTATAAACACAAAAGAGAATATCAATGGCATAATGAAGCTAATAAAGCTATAGTAAAAAAACCTAATAAAGCTAACCTATAAAGTTGGTAAAACATATGATTCAGATAAAGTGCAAGTGCTGCAATATGTCATCATTACTCAGTCACAAAACAACAGTAAACATGACATAGTAATGGTGACAAATGACATCAGCATGTATTTTCTTTGAATCAATACAGACAAAGAGATTGCCAGTCCTTTATTTTGAATGATAAAACCAGTGAATCTTTTAAATGAACACAACACATGTGTAACTACATCCATCTTAAGTTAAGCAACAAAACCAAACCTTCCTATTTCAAATCAACCAATTCAATTAGGTCAAAGTAAATATAATTAGTTTGTTTAGATCTCATTTACTAAAACAAATAAATAGTAAACAAAGAAAAAATATTTTTGTTAATTAGATCAAGGCTTTAAAGGCACACACAAAAATTGCTTCAAATGTTTTTGTTCTATTCTCACAAAAAATGAAATAAAAATTAAGATTAAATACCTTAATTTTAATTGTAGATCACAAGTACCACCTAATAGGAGTTATCTTAGTAGGACTGGGTTGAATTTCAAGTAAATCTTACTCTAGTTAATCTCAAAAGCTCCAATCTTGAAAATCTCTCTTGGGAGGAGCCATGTGCCAGTTACCACTATAGATTTTGGGACTTAAGAGTTTCCTTCCTTACCTTTGGTCAATTAGAAACAAAAAAGGTTGTAAGTACCTAGTGAATTATTTCTGTAAAGATACTTAGTCAGACGATCACAGGAAAGGAAAAGACAAATAAAATTGTGTTGAACTGTTTTATTTCCACTATAAACCAATCTTTCTAACATAAGGAAAGGGCGCTTCAACATCATCAAATATTATGTTTGCTATCAGAAATCAGAAACATTTATTCACACATCTTAAAGAGTTTATCTTCATCTTAGAGAAAGAAACATATGCTGAAAATGAAAAATAGTTAAAAAAAGGGGTTGAAAAATCAACATTTCTAACACATACACATTTATGCATATCCAAAAAGACAATATGCCAATTTTCCTAACCAAAAAAAGTTTTATCTTTTAACATGAAAATGTGATTATTGGTTTTTAGATAACAAAATCCTATAAATATAATCCAAAAAAAAAAGTTCAAATAACTTTTATCAGAACAAATTATTATCGACTATATAAATGCAAATTAGAGCGAAGAAGAACAATAGATTAAGAATAAAATAGAATAACAAACCTGAAAAAAGTATCGATTAAAGACAATTATGCATGTCCTTATAATAATGTAGAACAAAAGATTTGATAAAATATTAAGAAATAAAAAATAAATGACCAGAAATTTCAGAAAATAAAAGTTCATACCCTAAGCAAAGGAAGACCTAGCGTCGTCCATGTCGAAGCCATCTTAAATTTCATCGATGGAGGTCCTGGATGAAGCCACTGGCTCTCTGCCGAGAACAAAATGGAATGGCATCGGTGACTAGTGGGGGATCGAAGATGCACGATGTGGAAGAGCGGTCGCGGTGAGCAGCATCGCCGGAGGAGAATAAGGTGTTGCCGATTTGCCTTGAAAGGGAATCATCTAGGATGAATGACCTAAAATAAAAAAAGTTTAAATAAAATTTTGAAATTAAGAAAAAAATATGATGCATGCCATTGTTAAAAGAAGAAGAAGAAAATAAAGGATGCATGCCTTTGTTGAAAGGGAGAAGAATCAGTGACCATGCCTTCACTGAGTGCTCTTTCTTTTTCTCACTTCTTTTCCTATTTTCTCCTTATTTTTTCCTTGGCCTTTTTAACCCTCTATTTTATGAAACAAAGGAAAGGAAGAAAAAAAGTGGACTGCGAGTATTGACAATACACACCTAGTTCGTTTGACCAAACAAGAAAATTCATACTAAATTTTGAGATTCAATAAACCTATCTGACGTAGTTGGTAGAATAGGTTATAAATTGTTGATGTGAACAAAAGTATATAATATGAAGTTTTTAATTTTTTGAGAATTCTAATTCTTTTAAAAAATTCAAAATTAAAAAAAAATGCCATGTCAGCTAAGTTATAACCATCTCAGTTGCACAGACAAACAATGCATACAAGGAAAACACAGGTAGTTTACAGATACAGCAAATAGAACATATAGCAATTAAGCATGAATATCAAATAGGCAAACCCAAGAATGCAAACCAAAGCAAACAGACAAATGCATATTATGTATGCCTACTGATTGCGAAAATTGTTGTCGGTCTAGAATTTCTCTTGTAGAAATTAGAACTTCGTTGTTAGTATAGTCCAAACCAATAGTCAATCCTCGAATCAAATTAAATATATGGTTTTGTCACATGTACAAACCCCAATGAAAATTAACCAAAGTATTTGGACTCCGGGTCGTCTCACAAGGAATTGCAATGAAGTGGTCAATTATTGGCTATGAAGGTGCAAGGGGTTTAGTTTTATAAAAGTGGCGATAAAGTAAATGACAAGAAAAGTAAATCAAGCAAATATTTAAAGAGGGCAAGTAATAAAGAGAGACATTCATGGCAAGGTTTGAGATCATAGGCTTTCTATCCTAGTCATTAATCATAACAATAATTAACACGAATTTATCCTATTTCGTTATCTCCAACATTGGAAGAAGGTATAAGTTATCTTCCAAGAGAGAAAGTCAAACAAGACTAGTTAATCTTAATCCAAATGTCCTAATCAACTCACTAATTGAATTAGAAAAAGATTAGAGTCAATGGAAATAATATTAACTAACAACTCTAGATCACCAACATGAGTTGGATTTTCATGACTCAAGATTGCCTAATTACTATTTCCAAGCCAAGAATGCTCAAAATCTACTCTAAATACCAACCAAGCATTTTGTCAAACACTTGGAAGGCATAAAAGGAAGCATGGTAAAAGTGCAAAAAAATAGTAAATCTACCAACTACCAATTGCAAGAAAAGTAAATCAACAATCTAAATCATCATCAAAAGGGCATCAAACATTCAATTTCATTAAAAGTAAACAAAATCCAACATGAGCATTCATAAACATAAAAGAGTCATAAAAGTAAAATTGACAAGAGAACTAAGAAGAATAGAGTAGTAGAATAAGAAATTGTATAGGAAACAAGATGAAATCAAGAAATCATGCCTAGATCTAAGATGGATTAACCTAACCTAATTCAAGAGAGAAGAGGGAGCTTCTCTCTCTAGAAACTAACCTACATGATCCTAAGCTACCAAACAATTGCGCCCCCTTTTGCCCAAGCTTGAATTCTGCATGAAATAGCATTAGAAATGAGTTGGGTTGGGCCCAAACTGCTTCAGAAATTGCCCCCAGTGATTTCATCTTTAGTGGGCCACGAGCCGCATCGGCGCGCACGAGTAGATGGCGTGTGAGCGCCCCTAAACACGAAACAACATATGGCAAATTTTATATCATTTGGAAGCCCCGGATGTTCACTTTCCAATGCAACTAGAACCGCCTCATTTGGACCTCTGTAGCTCAAGTTATGGTCGATTGAGTGCGATGAGGTCAGGCTTGACAGCTTTACGGTTCCTTCATTTCTTCATGAGTTCTCGCACTTTGCATGCTTCTCTCCTCACTTCTTCCATCCAATACTTGCCTTATGAACCTAAAATCACTTAACAAATATATCAAGGCATCGAATGGAATTAAAGTGAATTAAATTTAGCTATTTTAAGGCCTAAAAAGCATGTTTTCACATTTAAGCACAAATTCAGGGAGAATTACAAAATCATGCTATTTCATTGAATAAATGTGAGAAAAATTGATAAAACCACCCAAATTAAGCACAAGATAAACCAAAAAATCGGGGTTTATCACTGGTTTACGAAAATGTGTATGTCAATGTCAATATTACTATTTCTCACAAATTCGCACAACTAACCAGCAAGTGCACTAGGTCGTCCAAGTAATGCCTTACGTGAGTAAGGGTCGAATCCCACGGAGATTGTTGGTTTGAAGCAGTCTATGGTTATCCTGTAAATCTTAGTCAGGAAATCAATTATAACTATCAGTGTGAATTGCGAAGAATAAAAGAGCATGGATTAAATACTTGTTCTGCAGTAATGGAGAATATGTTAGAGTTTTGGAGATGCTTTGTCTTCTAAATCTCTGCTTTCTCCCTGTCTTCTTCTTCACGCACGCAAGATTCCTCCTGTGGCAAGATGTGTGTTGGTGGATCACCGTTGTCAATGGCTACCATCCGTCCTGTCAGTGAAAAAGGTCCAGGTGCGCTGTCACCGCACGACTAATCATCTGTCGGTTCCCACTCATGCTGGAATAGGATCCATTGATCCTTTTGCGTCTGTCACTACGCCCAAGCTTTGTAAGTTTGAAGCTCGTCACAGTCATTCAATCCCTGAATCCTACTCGGAATACCACAGACAAGGTTTAGACTTTCCGGATTCTCAAGAATGCTGCCAATGGATTCTAGCTTATGCCACGAAGATTCTGATTAAGGAATCCAAGAGATACTCATTCAATCGAAGGTAGAACGGAGGTGGTTGTTAGGCACGCGTTCATAGGTTGATAATGGTGATGATTGTCATGAATCATCACATCCATCATATTGAAGTGAGAATGAACATCTTAGATAGAAAGAAGCGTGTTTGAATAGAAAACAGAAATAATTGCATTAATTCATCGAGACACAGCAGAGCTCCTCACCCCCAACAATGGAGTTTAGAGACTCATGCCGTCAAAGAGTACAAAGTTCAGATCTAAAATGTCATGAGTTACAAAATAAATCCCTCAAAGTTGTTTAAATACTAAATTAGTAACCTAGGTTTACAGAAAATGAATAAACTATGATAGATGGTGTAGAAATCCACTTCTGGGGCCCACTTGGTGTGTGCTGGGGCTGAGACTTAAGCTTTACATGTGCCTAGGCTGTTTCTGGAGTTAAACGCCAGGTTGTAACCTGTTTTGAGCGTTTAACTCCAACTTGTAACCTGTTTCTGGCGTTTGACGCCAGACTGCAACATGGAACTGGCGTTGAACGCCAGTTTACGTCATCTATCCTTGAGCAAAGTATGGACTATTATATATTGCTGGAAAGCCCTAGATGTCTACTTTCCAACGCAATTGAAAGCGCGCCAATTGAACTCCTGTAGCTCCAGAAAATCCATTCCGAGTGCAGGGAGGTCAGAATCCAACAGCATCAGCAGTTCTTTTTCAGCCTGAATCAGATTTTTGCTCAGCTCCCTCAATTTCAGCCAGAAAAATACTTGAAATTACAGAAAAACACATAAACTCATAGTAAAGTCTAGAATTGTGATTTTTATTTAAAATCTAATAGAAATATAATAAAAACTAACTAAATTACACTGAAAACATACTAAAAACAATGCCAAAAAGCGTATAAATTATCCGCTCATCAATCACCTACCCTATAGTTGATGAGTCTCATCTGTCAGTTATAAAGCCAACTCGACATGTCCGGCTGCTAAACCCTCAACAGTCCCTTGTGCGCACATCCCCAAGAGTCTATGCATAACTTTTTCTCATCATAAATAAATTCAGCTCATTGGGGGAATTTCTGGGGAGTTAATGTGCTTGGCCGCATCTTGCGACGTAGGATCAACAGAGTATCGAGTCTCAACCTGGAGCACGTGCTGGCAAGCCACTGCATCTTTTCCAGGAAAACTCACATTTTAGATAATCAAAAGCGCATAAGCCTTATATTCATCAGTATCAAACATCGTATCATTATACATCATGAATTCATCCATTAATCACAGCATATATATAGCATCATAGCACTTTTTTATTCATCATCATCCATTTAACCTCTTTTTTCACCAACAAGTTATCTTCTTCAACAGTCCTAATCATACTCCATTACCCAAAATACACCTATCAAGCTTTAAACAAGAATTACAAAGCTTTTGAAAGTTAAATGAACGGTTTAGAAAGTAAAATTCATTCTTTAGAAAAACAGGGGACCCGTGTACGCAGCTCCTACTCGCGTACGTAGGAAGAAATTCTGGCCACTCTTGCGTACCTGTCATTTCTTCGCGTACGCAAGCTCCTCAAACCGAGAACTATGCCCGTGTCACGTGCCATATGGCCGCGCACGCAACCGTGAAAATCCCAACTTCGGCGTACGCGTTACACTGCTGCGTACGCGGGATCTCTGGGCAGTGCCCAACAGCCGTGTCGTGTGTTCCCCTCGCGTACGCGTGCATAACAGAAGTTGCAAAAAGCTGTTTTGTGTAGAACTCATATTTTGCATACCAAACTTTGGACGCGCATAACTTTTTTATTTTAAAATATTTTTCAATTTGTTCTTCGAATAGTGTAAACCTCTCAGACCAAATTTTCATTCTAGATAAGTTTGAGAAAAATTGAAGATCCGGTGGCCCAGTTTTGGCACGCTGAAGTTGGTCAAAAATCAAAGATTTCATTACAATGCCAAACCTCAACTTTCAAAACATTTAAATTCCAACCCTTTTAAAACTTAGCAAATCTTTCAAAAACGGCTCTAAACCAACCTCAATTATATCGCAACACTTCTGAATATACTAATTCACCATTTCCATCAAGTTTTCAATCCATATTTAAAGTTCAAAACAACATTCCAATATACATCATCATCATCATCATTTATCAATCTCATATACAAGATTAAACATCACAAACATCATAGCATCAACCACAACCACAAATTTCTAACCCTCATACATATCAACCAATCTCAGTCATCAACATCATAAATAATTCAATCTTATCCTACAGTTAACTAACCTAAGTTTTTAGGACACATTATATTTTAGTTACGAGAAACCAAAACCACACCTTGCCCAATTCCTCATTAATGCCCAGAACACCTCACAATTCAGTGTTTTCCAAGCCTTCCAAGACTCTAAAACCACACTAAATAGCCGTCTAGCAACCAAAGTTCAATCCATGATCCACATTCTCAATCTTGACTCCAACCGACAATAAATTTTCATTATAACATCACAATTATCACCACAATTAATATAAAGTTAACTAATTCAATATTCCACAAAGGGTTTGAGGGTTCTTACCTGACTTACAGCTCAAGTAAGCTAGACCCGACAATTTTCGCAAGTTAATTCGAATCTAAAACACAAAACCAACAAAATCTTAACATATACTCTCATAATTTTAAAAATTAAGGAGTAGAGCAGCTGGGGTGAAAATGAGGCTTACCTGTAAAATTGTTCCGATAGATTTGTAGTGCCCGACGTAATGGTCACGTGACCGTAAATGGTCCGACCATCGGAACTCCGGATTGGAAGTTATCTTGATTTGAAATCAAGCTTTGGTTTTGATAATCTCCTTTCTCCTCCCCTTTTCTTTGTGCAGCGTGAATAGCTTATGAGGGAGGAAGAGGATGCGGAGTTCATTTTGTTTAATGAGGCTTGGGTTGGGCCATGGGCTTGGTTCTGGCCCAGTTCGACCGGTTCGGCCTATTTGGCCCAATCTTGGGCCAAATTCTTTAAAGTTAGTGTCAAAATTCATGTTTCAATTAATTCTACCATAATAAATTACAAAATTATATTTTCTAATTTCTTGGATTAATAATTAATTTATTGGCTAATTATTTGTTAATTATGCGGGGTTTACATGCTACCTACCTAAAAAAGAATTTTGCCCACAAAATTCAAATATAGTTACCTGAGAACAAGTGTGGATAGTCCTTCCACATATCGGATTCGAGTTCCCATATGTGCTCCGTTATACCAGCCCAACTCCAAGCAATTTTGACTAACATAACTTCTTTTCTGCGCAACCGCTTAATACTAGTGTCGTCAATCCTGATCGGAGTTACTTGAAATGTCAATTTTTCTTTGAACTAGATGGGTTCGGATTCTAACACATGGCTGGCATCAGGAGTGTACTTTCAAAGTTGTGACACGTGAAACACGTCATGTAGGTTCGAAAGATGTGGCGGTAATGCAATTCTGTAGGCTACCGGCCCAATTCTCTTCAAAATCTGAAATGGACCGATATAAAGAGGATTCGATTTTTTTGCTTTAATCGCTCTACCTATTCTGGTTGTCGGAGTAACCTTAAGAAAAATGTGATACCCTTCATCAAACTCTAAGGGTTTCCGCCTATGATCGGCGTAGCTCTTCTGGCGACTCTGAGCGGTGAGAATCCTATGTTGGATTTTCTTGACCTGTTCAGTGGTTTCAGCTACAAATTCAGGCCCTAACAAACTCGATTCCCCAGTTCATACCAGCATAGTGGAGATTGACATTTCCTATGATACAGAGCCTTAACGAAGCCATTCCAATGCTGGCGTGGTAGCTATTGTTGTATCCAAACTCCACTAGCGGCATATACCGATCCCAACTTGCCGGTTGGTCTAGTACACAAGCCCTCAACATATCTTTCAGGGTCTGTATTCTCCTCTCAGATTGACCATCTATTTGAGGATGGTATGTTATACTTAAGCTCAACTGGGTTCCAAAGGCTCTCTGAAATGCCCCCAGAATTTTAAAGTGAAACGGGAATCTCAATCAGAAATTATGGTGGTAGGAACTTGATGACCGAAATTCACTATATCAATATAATGAATACATCTTTGGCAAGTATACCAACTGTCGTCAAGTAATAACTCACTATGAGTGTGGTCGAATCCCACAGAGATTGATTGATTGAACAATTTTAGTTACTAGGTGATTTGGTCGAGCTAATCAAGAATAATTGTGAGTGCAGAATTCTAAACAGCAAAATAGTAAATGACCTAACATAAAAGAAAGCAATAACATGCAGAAATGTAAATGAAAAGAATGTAAAGTGCTGAAAATATAAATGACTGAATTGTAAATTGAGAATGGGATGATAGCAGAAATTAAAGAAAGTTATAAAGAATAGGGAAGATAAGAACAGGGAAGATTCATTGGAGTTGGGAGATATTGCTCTCTTTTGATTAAATTCAGATAATCTCATCTTCAATCATGCAACTCATTGACCTCTTGGCAATCATGATTGATTGAACTCTAATTCCTTGGTGATTCAATCTCTCAAATCTTGATAATCAGCCAATTCCTTGGTCTAATTGCTCATGAAGAGAGACAAGCTTGGTCCCTGATTTTACCACACATCCTCATAGATTCGAATATTTGGGTAGATTTTATGTCACCGTATCCAATCCCAAAATCCAGATCTACTCAATGTGAGAAGAGATTTCAAGCATGATTTCATGTTTCGTTTTCCAAGGCTCCCATGAAAACCCAATTTGTATTCAACCTCTTTTCCAAGATGATTGAACACTAAGCATGAAGAACAAAATTCCTTCTAGAAAATCAAAGAGAAGATAAAGAAAAGAAGAATTTCACTATTAATTAATCCATCAAGTATAATAAAGCTCCCTCCTCCAATGAGAGGGGAGTTAGCTACTCATAGCTTTCAGTACAGACAAAATTTTTTCAAAATGAAAATCCAACAAAGTACAAAATAAAGAAAGGTAAAAGATCCAAAAGTCTGAAAACTAAAACATAAAACTCTTCTAGATTCAAAGTACCACCTATTTATATAAATTTCCTGACTCCTCAGGTGTACTTGCAAGTTTCTCAAATTGGGCTTTTCAGACTTCAAGTTGGTACACTCCCAGGCTGGCGCAGCATTCTTGCGGAGGGTGTAGCACTTGTACACTCACGCGTACGCGTCACCCACACGTGCGCGTCATCTTCAGCGCCCTTTGAAAAGAGCGTAGCGCTCGCGCCAAAGGGCGCTCTTCCACGTGTACGTGTCGTCCATGCATGCGCGTTGTCTTCCAAAAATATCACCATCCCGCGTACGCTTTGTCCATGCGTACGCGGGACCTTGCAAAATTAGAACTTCACGCGTATGCGGGACCTTCAAAAATGTCACTTTCACGCGTGCGCGTCACCAGCCGAATTTTAAATCGCAACTTTGCAAACTATCGCAGGCGCCCTTTGGTGAAGAGCGTAGAGCCCAAGGCGCTCCTTCTAAATACACAAAGCGCTCTTGAAAGAGAGCGTAGTGCCAAGGGCACTATCTTGGTCATGTATAGTGCTTCGCAGGAGTGCGTAACGCTCTTCAAACAAGCGTAGCACGCTACCCTAGGCTTTGAAGCGTTCTTTGCAAGAACGCTGCGCCAAAGGCGCTCCCCTGTATCCAAGGCTCCCTGTTTTTTTTTTCTTTTTCTTGCTTTCGTCATTCTTTGTTGCTCTTTTCACCTGAAATTCAAGCAAGACTCATTTCAAAGCAATATCCAATAAATTCATCATATAGTTCAGATAAATGCATCACTAGAATGAGATTTTACCAATTCTATGATCCTTTTAGATAAGAGAAAGAGATAGATGATGTAAGTCATCACAACACCAGACATAAATTTTGCTTGTCCTCAAGCAAATCAATGTGAATTGTTCTAATTGATTAAGACTTTACCCTTAAGAGAATGTATTCATAATTAAAGATAAAGGCTAAGTATCAAATCATGCATGAACTTTGTTATTGCTTTCTGATGAATCCATATTTGATGATGATTTTTGGTTGAAATTGAATGGATTTCATGATATAAACTTGCACTTATTCCCTTAAATAGCATGCTTTTGAACATTCCTCCTAATTTGTGCTTGATTATGAAAACATGCTCTTTTGTGCTTGATTTGATTAATTTTATCCCATTTGCCTTCCATTCGATGCCTTGATGTTTTTTGTGAGTGATTTCAGATATATAAGGTAGGAATGGCTTGGAGAGAATGGAAGAGGAGCATGCAAAGTTGAGGAAGCATGAAGAAACAAATGAGAAGAGCACAGCGATGTGTGTGTACACACAGACCCACGTGCGTATGCACAACCATCAGAGCAGAGCCACGTGTGCGCGTGAGCCGCATAGTGCGTGTCACGCGTCCATTCAAGCATCACTTAGTGTGCGTGCGCACAACCTCCTGTACGTACGCACAAGAAGAGATTTTGGCAGAGTGTGCGTGTGCACACGTTTGTGCGTACGCATAAGTACCAGTGCGTGCCTTCATTAAAAATGCACGTGACTCACGATTTTGAGGCTCTTTTGGCCCATTTCTGATGGCTTGGAGGCTGAAATCAAAGGCTATATGAAGGAGCAACAACACATAACAAAGGGAGCTCAATTTTTAAATAGTTTTACATAGTAGCAGTAGGAGTAGTGTAGATTAGGAAATTCTCTCTTAGGGTTCTTAGTTAGGGTTTCTAGCATTTTACAATTCAAGTTTGATTTTGGATTATAGCAATTGCATTGTAAGTATTTCTTTAATTTCTCTTTTAATTAGATTACTTGTTCTACACTTTCATCTATTTTCATTTCTCTTGTCAATATATGCATAGTTTACAATTTTGGGTTTCTAGTTGTTGAATTTGATGTTGATGCTTATTAAATGTTTGTTGAGTTGCTTTAGTTGCTTGTTATCATTTGTGGTTCATAGCTTTTATTATTTTCCCAATTTTGCCATATTTTATGATTATGCATATTAGGTGTTTGATAAAATGCCAATTTTGATTATGGGGTAATTTCCACCCCTTGGCTTGGGGAAAAATGAGTATATGGATTACTAGAGCCATAATGGACAACATTTAGTGATAATTCTTGGGTTGTTAGTTGTTATTGTTTCCACTAACGCTAGATTTTTACTAAGGTAATTAGTAAGTTAGCTAGGATTTGTGGATTAATAACAATTATGCACACTTGACTTACTCTTCAATGTTAAGGGTTAACTTAGTGAGATTAATCCATCATAATTATCATAGTTGTGGTTATGGCAAGGAAGGGATTCCATAACTCATCCCAAGTCAAGGTTTCATTTATGTTTTGAACCACTTTTCCATCACTTTATAGCATTACTTGTCCATATTTCATACATAGTTCTTTTATTCCTTCATTACTTTATTAATTGTAATTTTGTCTCATTCTTTTATCTCTTTATTTGTTCATTTCAACCGTTGAAACCCCCTTGCTCTTCACAACCAAAATTGTGCACTCATCGGCATTAGTTCCTACGGAGAATGACTTGGGAGTCTAAATACTCTCGGTTATAATTGGTTTGAATTGTGATATCCTTTGGATTAAACATTTGATTATGAGAATTCATTGTTGGTTTGGACTATGCTACCAACGAATTGATTCTTGTTTCAGTTGATTCTAAACCGGCAATAATTCTCTACTATCACTTTCATATTACAATAAACTCTCAAACCTTTGAGGACCCTTTTAAGTGCTTGCTTTTAGAGCCCTTTCTATTAATTGTCACCTTGAAGTAGTAAGATTTGTTATTTCCTTTTGATTGCTCTTTTCTTTTCATTCTTCTTTTGTTTCATTGATTGACCACGACTCTAAGTATTTTGTCTCAAGACAAACCTTTAGGTTAAGCTTTCAATTAGCACTCCCAAACCAGTTGGTTTTAGGGTACTAGGTGTTGAAACACCCTTAAGAATCTACTTGCTTAAGTCTCCCTTCTTGACACATCTTCACCACAAGCATCTACTACGATATTGGCTCTTTGAACTATTTGTTTCTTTCTTTTATCCTAGTAGTTGATGCTCAGATCCTTGGGTCTTGCTTACTACTTATTGGTTCTATTGGTATATACGGGTCATCCTCAGCATCTACTTGTTTTGTCCTCTAGGTCTAGTTTTTTCATTTTGAATTACTCACTTCCAAACTTCAATTCATGATTTTATACTTGTTTCTCATCTTCTTATTTTGAATCCAGCTCACTTAGGTCTTAGTCTCTTATCCTTATTTTGCAACAACTCATCATTAACTCTTTGTGGGAACAAACTAATTTTATTGGTGTAGTGAAAACTTAACAAAAGACATTTTCTTCCTCAAAATAAAAATTGGGAATTTAAAGGACTCATAGCAGAATTCTAAAACAACTAGCTGACTAAAAGGAACACTAAGTAGTAAATTCAAAAAACAGATTTTCAACATGGGATTCAACATCCTTTTACTCATTATGGTGCAGCTTCAATGCATAGGCCCCTTCTTGTGCTGGGGTGTCCTTTTGCTTCCAACAGCCTAGCCTCTTGAATAGTATTCATTTTGTGTGTCCCTTAGACACCAAACTTAGGTTCTTTAAATCTAGTAACTGGCTCATGATGGTGGCCACACCAAACTTAAATTTTTGGCTTACTCTTAAAATTTAATCAAATTATTGTAAGTTCAAAAGTTAAGTGGGTTGGTGGCCACACCAAACTTAGTTCTTTAGCCAGCTTCTCAACCCAATTAACATGATCACGTAATGTAACATGCAAGGTTGCACTTCCAGCAACTAGAAAGACTTTTGAAGTTCAAATCAAAGAAACTATCAACTAAATACCTAACAACTTAACTGAAAAACAATCAACCAAAGTGACTAAACATAAGCTACTCTAGAAAGCTTGAAATTGAAAGGATATGAGTGTTGGGGTGCCTCCCAACTAGAGCTTCTTTAACGTCACTAGCTTAACGATTCTTCCTCTTTAGTTGAGGTTATAGTTCACCTTTTGCTCCTCTAGTGATTCTCCCAAGTAATGCTTAAGTCTGTGGCCATTGACAGTGAAAGTCCTCTGAGTTTTGTCATCCATGAGCTCCACAAGACCATATTGAGAGGCCTTGATGATTGTGAAGGGTCCAGACCATCTTGATTTCAGCTTTCCTGGGAAAAACTTGAGCCTTGAGTTGTATAACAGCACCTTTTGACCTTCTACAAACTCTCTTCTTACCAGCTTTTGATCATGCCATTTCTTTGTTTTCTCCTTGTAAATCTTAGCATTTTCATAAAATTGAGTTCTGAATTCTTCTAACCCATTGAGCTGCATCAACCTTCTTTCTCCAGCAACTTGATTATCAAAGTTCAATAGCTTTAGAGCCCAAAATGCTCTATGTTCAAGCTCCACTGGTAGATGACAAGCTTTTCCAAACACCAATTGGTATTGATACATGCCAATAGGTGTCTTAAAAGCCGTTCTATAAGCCCACAATGCATCATTTAGCTCCTTAGACCAATCTTTTCTTGAGCTCCCAATAGTCTTCTCAAGGATTCTCTTGAGCTCTCTATTTGAAATTTCAGCTTGACCATTGGTTTGTGGATGGTAGGGGGTGGCTACCTTGTGCTTAACACCATATTTGAGGAGGAGTGTCTCTAGTTGCTTGTTGCAAAAGTGAGTTCCCCCATCACTCATAAGAGCTCTTGGAACCCCAAACCAGCTAAATATGTTCTTCCCCAAGAAATTGATCACCACTTTGTTGTCATTTGTTGATACAGCTACGGCCTCCACCCATTTGGATACATAGTCCTCAGCCACCAATATGTAATTGTTAGAGTATGAGGGTTGGAAAGGTCCCATGAAATCAATCCCTCAAACATCAAACAACTCCAACTCCATGATGAATCTCTGTGGCATTTTATTTTTCTTGGGTAAGTTGCCAGCTTTTTGACACTCATTGCACTTTGTCACAAACTCTTTTGCATCTTTGAATATTGTAGAACAAAAGAATCCACACTGCAATACCTTGTGTGCAGTTCTTTCTCTACTAAAATGTCCTCCATAGATAGATCCATGGCAATGCCAAAGGACCTCTTGTCCTTTCTCATGAGAGATGCATCTTCTTAAAACCCCATCAGTACACCTTTTGAAGAGGTAAGGCTCATCCCAAATGTAATGCTTGGCATCATTGATGAGCTTCCTTTTCAAGTGCTTATTGATGTTGGAAGGTAGCGCTCCAATGGCCTTGACGTTGGCTATGTCTGCGAACCATGAAGCCTCTTGGACATCATCATTTGCTCATCCGGAAGCTTTCATTTATCCCAGGGTTGTGTGCTTCAGCCCCTTCATGTGGGATCCTTGATAGGTGGTCAGCCACCTTGTTCTCTGCTCCACTTCTATCCTTGATTTAAATGTTGAGCTCTTGGAGTAATAGGATCCATCTTATCAGTCTAGGCTTGGATTTTTGCTTAGTTAACAAGTTTTTAAGAGCTGCATGGTGAGTAAACACAATGGCTTTAGAACCAATGAGGTAAGATATGAATTTATCAAATGCAAAAACTATAGCAAGGAGTTCTTTTTCCATGGTGGTGTAGTTCCTTTGGGCTTCATTAAGAACCTTGCTAGCATAATAGATGACATACACTAGCTTGTCTCTCCTTTGTCCTAGGACAACACCAATAGCAAAGTCTGATGCATCACACATCAATTCAAAAGGTAAATCCCAGCTAGGTGGTGCTATAATTGGTGTAGAGAAGAGCTTTCTTTTAAGCTCATCAAAAGCTTGCATACACTCTCTATCAAAGATGAATGGGTATTAAAGACAAGCAAGTTACTTAAAGGTTTGGTAATTTTTGAAAAGTCTCTAATGAACCTTCTATAGAATCCAGCATGTCCTAAGAAACTTCTAATTGCTTTGACATTACAAGGTGGGGGTAATTTTTCAATAACTTCCACCTTGGCTCTATCTACCTCTATGCCTTTCTTAGAGATTTTGTGGCCAAAGACTACCCCTTCAGTAACCATAAAATGGCACTTTTCCCAATTAAAAACTAGGTTAGTCTCTTGGCATCTCTTGAGCACCAAGGCAAGATGGTGTAAGCAATTAGGAAAGGAGTCACCAAACACTGAAAAATCATCCATGAATACCTCAATAAACCTCTCAATCATATTAGAAAAAATGGACAGCATGCACCTTTGGAATGTGGCAGGTGCATTGCACAAACCAAAGGGCATGCATTTATATGCAAAAACACCATAAGTTTAAGTGAAAGAAGTCTTCTTTTGGTCTTTAGGATCCACTACAATCTTGTTGTAGCCTGAGTATCCATCCAAAAAACATTAGTACTCATGTCCAGCAAGCTTCTCCAACATTTGATCCATGAATGATAGAGGAAAATGGTCCTTCCTTGTGGCTTCATTGAGCTTTATGTAGTCTATACACATGCACCATCCAGTCACTGTTCTTGTTGGTATCAACTTATTTCTTTCATTTGGCACCACTGGAATTCCTCCTTTCCTGGGGACTACTTGAACAGGGCTCACCCAAGGGCTGTCTGAGATTGGGTAAATCACCGCTGCTTGCCACAACTTCAGCATTTCTTTTTGCACCACTTCTTTCATTGTTGGATTCAATCTTCGTTGTGGCTGTCTTGAGGGCTTGGCATCCTCCTCAAGAAGGATTTTATGCATGCACATTGAAGGGCTATTCCCCTTTAAATCTGAAAGTGTCCACCCTATGGCATCCTTGTGTTGTTTCAACACCTCAATGAGCTCCTCTTCTTGTTCCTTGCTCAAGGCTGAATTGATAATTACTGGGAAAGTGTCATTGCTTCCCAAGTAAGAATACTTCAAGCTTGGGAGCAGGGTCTTTAACTCCAGCTTTGTTGCTTCCACTTCCTCTTTGTTTTCCTTGTCTGGCATGATTGAGCCTTCCATGATTTATTGTGGTAGCTCACCACATGATGTCTGTTACTCTTGTTCCATTGCATCTTCAAGTTTGTCTTCTTCTAGGACTCCTTGAACCAGCTTTTCCATTGTGTCTACCATCATGCATTCACCAAGGGACTCCTTTGGGTAGATCATTGCAGTGAAAACATTGAACACCATCTTTTTTTCATGCAGCCTTAATACTAACTCTCCCTTTTGCACATTAATTATAGCTCCAGCTTTTGCCAAGAATGGTCTCCCTAGTATGATTGATGCATTAGCCTCTTCTTCTATATTAAGCATCACAAAATCAGCTCAGAAGACGAACTCTCCCATTTTAACCAACAAGTCTTCCACTAGCCTATGGGGAAACTTGAATGTCCTATCAGCTAGTTGAAGTGCCATTCTTGTTGGTTTGACCTCTTCAATTCTCATTCTCTTCATCATGGCTACGGACATAAGGTTGATACTAGTTCCCAGATCACACAATGCTTTTTCAATTCTAATATCCCTTATGATGCAGGGGATTTGGAAGCTCCCAAGATCCTTCATCTTTTGAGTAAGCTTCTTTTGTATGATGGCACTACATTCCTCCGTTAGCACCACTGTTTCCTTTTCTCCCCAGTTCTTTTCTTAGTCATAAGCTCCTTTAGGAACTTGGCTTCGAGGGGCATTTGCTCTAATGCCTCAGCAAAAGGTATGTTAATTTGGAGCCTCTTAAAGATATCCAAGAACCTAGAAAATTGGATGTCCTTCCCATCTTTTCTCAGCCTTTGTCGGTAGGGTACTTTTGGTACATAAGGCTTGGAGACTTGCTTTGGTGGAGCTGGATCAGGTGTCTCTTCTTCCTTCTTAGTTTCTGAGTCATTTGCAACCTCTTCTTCTTACAAGTTGTGACTTGAGGATGCTTCCCACTTCTTAGTGTGATGGCCTTGCATTCTCCTCTTGGGTTGGTCATAGTGTCACTGGGGAATGTATTTGTGGACATTGGTATCTGCTTGGATAAGTGTCCCAATTATGTTTCCAGTTTTGTGATTGCTGCCCCTTGGTTCTTTATATTAGACCTGGCCTCCTCTTGGTATGCATCTATCTTTTTTCAGCTTGAAATTGTCTCTCTGTAATAGTGACAATACTCCCTGCCAATTATGACATCACGGCCTCTAATTTTGCAAAATTGTCGTTGTCATCACATGGTTGTGGGGTTGGGGATGATACATTTTGAGACTGGTTACTGTGTGGTTGTTGGTTGGAGTGGTAGGGTGCATTATATGAATTGTGGTAAGGTCTATTATTGCTTGATTGATGGTTGAGGTTGTGGTTGTTGTACTGGTTAGAATGGTATGGTTTGTGGTCTTGGGTATGGTTTTGTTGGTTTCTCTACCTAAAATTTGGGTGGTTCTTTCAACCTGAGTTGTAGGTTTTAGCATTAAGGTCATATGGTTGTCTGGATGAATTATTCACATATTTGGCTTGCTCCCATTCACATTCAACTTTTGGGTTATCTTCTTCTTGCATAGGTGCTTGAGCATGGATAGCTGAGACTTGATTCTTCTCTATTTGCTTAGTGAGAGCTGCTAGTTGAGTTGTGATCACCTTATTTTGAGCCAATAGAGTATCCATAGAATTGAGCTCCATTACTCCCCGTCTTGGGTTTTTATCGGAGGCATAGAAGTACTCATTATTGGCCATAGTTTCTATGATGTCTATGGCCTCTTCAATTGTCTTCTTCTTGTTGAGAGAGCCTCCTGAAGAATGATCTAAAGCCTTCTTTGATTTTTGGAACAATCCTTCGTAGAAGATATGCAGCTGCTAGGGGTGGAAACAGGCCAGGCCAGGCCAGGCTTTGCTCTTAACAGGCCTGGCCTGTCATGTAGTTGATTGGCCTGAGCCTGGCCTGCAGCCTGCTATAGGCTTTTTTCAAAGTACTAAGCATGGCCTATTATTCAGCCTGGCCTGACCTGAAGCTTGTTAAAGTGCCTGCTAATTTTTTTAACAAAAATAAAAATATTATTTAAAAAATATTTTTTAATAAACATATTTATATGTAAAATGTCATATTTAATATTTATAAAAAATTTTAAACTTTAAAGTATTTAAAATATACAAAACTATTTATAATTAAATATAATAAATTTAAAATATTTTATAATTTTGTTAATAATAAAAAAATTATTTATATATGTAATTATATTTTAAAAGGCCCAGGCAGGCTTGACATGCCAATAAGGCTAATTAGTGAGCCTGGGCCTGACCTATTAACATAATAAGACATTTATAACAGCCTGAGCCTGTGCCTATTTTATAACAGGCCAGGTCAGGCCAGGCCAAACACTGGCCAGGCTGCAGGCCCCTGGTAGGCCGCCTGGCCTTTTTCCACCCCTAGGAGCTGCACCCATTCATTGAACATGTCTGGAGGACACCTTCTTATCAACTCCTTGTATCTTTCCCATGCCTCATAGAGAGTTTCCTCATCTTGTTGTCTAAATGTTTGCACATCGGCCCTCAACCTGTTAACTCTTTGGGGAGGGTAAAATCTCACCAGGAACTTATTCACCACCTCTGCCCAAGTCGTCAAACTCTCCTTTGGGAAGGATTCTAACCACTTTGATGATTTATCCCTGAGAGAAAAGGGGAATAAAACCAGGTTGTAGGTGTTCGGGTGAATACTATTAGCCTTCACAGTGTCACAAATTCTCAAGAATGTGGTTAGATGTTGGTTTGGATCTTCTTGAGCATTTCTCCCAAATGAACAGATGTTCTGAACAAGAGTGATTAGCTGTGGCTTGAGCCCAAAATTGTTGGCATGTATGTTAGGTCTCAAGATGCTGCTCCCATAATTCCCAGGATTGGGATTGATGTAAGAGCCTAGCACTCTCCTTTCTTGTGTAGGAGCATGGTTGCCCACTACTTCATCTGGATGTTTGTGTGCTTTACCCTCCATATTTTGAGTTTGATTCTCCTCTTCTTCTTCTTCACCAACTATCTTTTTGCCTCTTGCTAGTGCCTCTCTTTTCAATCTCAAAAATGTCCTCCCAGGTTTAGAATCGTAGGAGATTACAGCTCCTCTCCTCCCTGTTATACACAACATAGAACACAATCTAAAACAAGGATGAACACCCTCTTGGGAAAAGGGTGGGTGAGTCAAGTTAGTTGATGCAGAGCATCAAACAGTTAATGTGCTTCTTGTTAGAATGGATATATAAATAATGAACAATTGGAATTTTAGTTGCAAAGAAAATAAAGAAAATAAGGACTAGACTTAAAGTAATTAACAAGAAAAATATAAAATACTTAATCTAAGTACCCATCAACTTAATCATTGTCAATTCAAAATCAATCCCCGGCAACGGCGCCATAAACTTGATGACCGAAATTCACTATATTAATATAATGAATACGTCTTTGGCAAGTATACCAACTGTCGTCAAGTAATAACTCAATATGAGTGAGGTCGAATCCCACAGAGATTGATTGATTGAACAATTTTAGTTACTGGGTGATTTAGTCAAGCTAGTCAAGAATAATTGTGACTGCAGAATTCTAAACAGCAAAATAGTAAATGACTTAAAATAAAAGAAAGCAATAACGTGCCAAAATGTAAATGACAAGAATGTAAAGTGCTGAAAATATAAATGACTAAATTGTAAATGGGAAATGGGATGATAGCAAAAATTAAAGAAAGCTATAAAGAATAGGGAAGATGATAGGGATTATGTTGGGGTTTAATACATTCAAAGTAGTAAAATCCTAATGGAAGGGAGACAAGAAAAGAATGGGATTGAAAGAGGAATTTAATGGCATAAAGAGACACCAAAAACATAAAAGATAGATAAAGGTTTTCCTACTAAACCTCTAAGATGCCTGTTCTTAGCAACCTAGGTCACCGAAAAGGATTCCCTACTAGACCTTCAAAGAACTTGTCCTTGATAACCTAGATCAGAGGGATGAAAATTGAATCACTCAATCTTCTCCATGCAACAAGCAAAGAAAATCACTCACCTCACTTCTCACACAATAAAACGTGCTTAAAAAGCAACTAAGAAAATTTTTATTTATCAAAAGTTATCTAAATTGTCTCACCAGAAGGTGTTTAAATAGGCACCTAACAAACTAACTAAAAGATAAGATAAGATAACTTAATTTAAATCAGATTTGATCTTATTGGATTAGATCAGATTTGATTTAAAATTTAAAATCCTAAAAATACTACTAAGCAAATTATAACTAAATCAAATCTTCTAACAAACTCTAACAAAGAAAAAATTAAAATAAAAGCCTAATAAATTCGAAATAAATAATAAATTATGCCTCCCACTGAATTTGAAAAGCAATATTGGGCTTCTTGCTGTCCTGATTTAGCCTATTGGGCTTTATGAGTTGTCGCCCTTTCAGCACCACTGTTTTTGAGACGGACCATTGGTCTTTTTGATGTTCAAGACTGGCATGGTACAATTCTTCTAGTATTCAGATCCTTGAATATGACAAGATTACTATTCCGTCACTTAGCTCTAATATCACGAAAATACCCTCCTAACCACGTATCATTCTCTCCCTATTCAAAAAGATTCATCCTTGAATCTTGCATAAGATGCTCTTCGTCCCTCCAAGGAATCCAAACCCAATCTCCAGGTTTAAATACCATGGTTTGATAACTTTTCTCTACCCACTGAATTGTGGCTATGTCCTTCATGTGTGCTAGTTCAATCTTTTCAACCATACGTTCACCATCTTGTTCAAAGTGTGCAATTTGTCTTCTTTTCTTTTCATCCATATTAATGCTTCCATAATTGATCAATGAATCTACAAATCCTGGAAAAGTTTATATAAAAACACTAGGAATTTCATGGTTAGATGTATGAGAAACTAAAGATTCCGTGGAATTCAATGATACTAATGCACTCTTGTCTAAGCTAGAACTTTCTAGATCTCTCTCACAAGTGTGTTTATTGCTTTCAGTTTCTTTGTCACTCATTGACTCCTCTCTTTTGCTATTCTCATCTTTTCTCTCAAAACTCTCGCTTTCAAACAAACATGGATTCTTTTCACTCAAACACTCACTCTCTTTTTCAATTTCTATTCTCTCATATTTTTCAAATTGCTCATATCCCAAGGACTGAGTTGAGAAATTTTGCACGTTTGTATCTTTTAGGAATACATCACCATCTACAGCATACTCAACAGATTTTTCCATCTCTGGCTTTGAAGGAGAATGAAAGATAGCTGTATAAGAAATTCTCTTGTTATGGCGATCTCTCATTTGTTGCACCTGCTCCCAGCCAATGGCCAATTGGACCAAATCCTCCATGGTTGTGTAACGGTAACGTTGGACTGTATCTGCAAGTTCTTCACGTAATCCAAACAAAAATCGTTCCATAAGAACCTCAGGACTACTTTTAATATTAGCTTTGCCAATTAAATATAAAAATTCCGTGTGGTACTCCATTACTGATTGTGAACCTTGTTGCAACTTACAAAATCCTCCAAAAAATTCATTGTGGTATGATGATGGCACAACTCGATTCCTCATGTGGTATGATGATGGAACAAACTGCCTCCTCATGATTTTCTTCATCTTCTCCCAGCTGTAAATTAGGCTCTTTCTGTACCTTCTTCTAGATCTTCCTAATTCCGTCCACCATATACGTGCAGCATCAGTAAAATTGGCTTGTACCAGTTGAACCTTCTTTTCCTCTGAAAGGATGCAATTTGCAAAAATTGATTCTACCTTCCTTTCCCATCTGAAATACGCTTCAGGATCATTCCTCCCTTTGAATGCAGGGATTTGTAACTGAGAACCCTTTTTCGCATATAAGCTTCCTTCATCATCACTATCGTAATACGCAAACATTTTTTTTTGCGACTCTTTTTTTTTTTGGGGGAACTCTAAGGTGAATTAAAGAAAAAAAACAAAGAGATTAAACAAGACCCATGGAACGTGTAGATAAATAAGAATTTACCTACGACCTGTAACTGATACCAGATGATAAGAAAATATTAAAAAAGATAGATAAAGGTTTTTCTACTAGACCTCTAAGATACCTGTTCTTAGCAACCTAGGTCACCGGAAAGGATTCCCTACTAGACCTTCAAAGAACTTGTCCTTGATAACCTAGATCAGAGGGATGAAAATTGAATCACTCAATCTTCTCCATGCAACAAGCGAAGCAAATCACTCACCTCACTTCCCACACAGTAAAACGTGCTTAAAAAGCAACTAAGAAAATTTTTATTTATCAAAAGTTATCTAAATTGTCTCACCATAAGGTGTTTAAATAGGCACTTAACAAACTAACTAAAAGATAAGATAACATAACTTAATTTTAATCAGATTTAATCTTATTGGATTAGATCAAATTTGATTTAAATTTTAAAATCCTAAAGATATGATAACTAATTTAAATCAGATTTGATCTTATTGGATTAGATCAGATTTGATTTAAAATTTAAAATCCTAAAAATACTACTAAGCAAATTATAACTAAATCAAATCTTCTAACAAACTCTAACAGAAAAATAAATTAAAATAAAAGCCTAATAAATTCGAAATAAATAATAAATTATGCCTCCCACTGAATTTGAAAAGCAATATTGGGCTTCTTGCTGTCCTGATTTAGCCTATTGGGCTTTATGAGTTATCGCCCTTTCAGCACCACTATTTTTGAGACAGGCTCTTGGTCTTTTTTATGTCCAAGACTGGCATGGTATAATTCTTCTAGTATTCAGATCCTTGAATATGACAAGATTACCATTCCGTCTCTTAGCTCTAAGATAACGAAAATGCCCTCCTGACCACGTATCAGAAGATTCATTGGAGTTGGGAGATATTACTCTCTTTGGATTAAATTCAGATCATCTCATCTTCAATCATGCAACTCATTGAGCTCTTGGAAATCATGATTGATTGAACCCCAATTCCTTGGCAATTCAGTCTCTCGAATATTGATAATCAGCCAATTCTTTGGTCTAATTGCTCATGAAGAGAGATAAGCTAGGTCCCTAATTTTACCACACATCCTCATAGATCCAAATATTTGGGTAGATTTCATGTCACCATATCTAATCCAAAATCCAGATCTACTCAATGTGAGAAGGGATTTCAAGCATGATTTCATGTTTCCTTTTTCAAGGCTCCCATGAAACCCAATTTGTATTTAACCTCTTTTCCAAGATGATTGAACACTAAGCATAAAGAATGAAATTCGTTCTAGCGAATCAAAGAGGAGATGAAGAGAAGAAGAAATTCACTATTAATTAATCCATCAAGTACAATAGAGCTCCCTCCCCCAATGAGAGGGGAGTTAGCTACTCATAGCTTTCAGTACAAACAAAATTTTTCCTAAATGAATATCAAACAAAGTACAAAATAAAGAAAGGTAAAAGCTCCAAAAGTCTGAAAACTAAAACTAAAAAATCTTCTAGATTCAAAGTACCACCTATTTATATAAATTTCCTGACTCCTCAGGTGTACTTTCAAGTTTCTCAAATTGGGCTTTACAGACTTCAAGTTGGTACACTCACAGGCTTGCATAGTGTTCTTGCAGAGGGCGTAGCGCTCGTACACTCACGCGTGCGCGTCATCTTCAGCGCTCTTTGAAAAGAGCATAGTGCTCGTGCCAAAGGGCACTCTTTCATGCGTACGCGTCGTCTATGCGTGCGCGTGGTCTTTCGAAAATATCATCATCCCGCGTACGCTTTGTCCATGCATACGGGACCTTGCAAAATTAGCACTTCATACGTACGCGTCACTCACGCGTGCGCGTGACCCTTCAAAAATGTCACTTTCACGTGTGCATGTTGATAAAGAGAATTGTTGCATGGTTTGGAATCAATCAAAGACAAGCATCACTTCGTTGGTAGCATAGTCCAAACCAACAACGAATTCTCTTAATCAAATAATTCAATTCAAAACAAAATATAAACCGAGAGTAATTAAACCTCGGGTCGTCTTCCCTAGGAATGCAAATGAAATGTTATTTCTTTCGGTTGTGAAGAGAACTAAAGGGGGTTTTCAAGCAAGATATGAAAGATTAAGAGAACTAAGCAATAAAGGAACTAAGCAATAATCAAAATTGGAAGGTAATGTAAGCAACAAGGAAAATGAGATCAAAACTAGTAAAAATGCAATAAAAGAACCTTGACTTGGGAATGAGGATCCAAGGAATCCTATCATGGCCTTAACCACAACTATGGTAATTATCATGAGTCAATCTCGCCTAGTCAACCCCAACCATCGAGGAGTAAGTCAAGCAAGCTTAATTGACCTTAATCCATAAGTCCTAACCAACTTACCAAACTAGTTGATAAAAGGCTAGCGTCAATGGAAACAAGAGCCAACTAACTACCCAAGAATTACCACTAAATGTCGGACATTATGACTCTAGTATCCTAGGAACTCAAACCACAACCCAAGGTGGGAAAATCAACTCAAAATCTAGAGTTGGTATTTTCACAAACACCTTGTGTGCATAAAAGTAAAACATGGAAGATTGCAAAGTAAAATGTAAAACTATAACCAACTATCAACAAAACCAAACATAAATAAGCAATCAAACATGAAGGAGGCATGAAATTTAAAATTCATCAATCAAAACTTCATGAAACACAAAATTGCAATATGAACAAAGTAACTTGAACCAGAAGGAAATGAAAGTAAAAGTGCTTTAATTAAAGAGGAAATTGAGAGTACTTACAATTGAAGAAGTAAAATCAAAGATCAAAGCTTGCTATAAAATGCTACAAGGAAATGGAAATTTAAAACCCTAAGAGAGCAATCTACTCTACACTACTCTTACTCCTAATTACTATGAAAACTATGTATAAATTTCTCCAATGCCTCCTGATGAGCGGATATTTTATACGCTTTTTGGGGTTAATTTCATATAGATTTTAGTATATTTTAGTTAGTTTTTAGTTTATTCTCATTAGTTTCTAGGGAAAATTCATATTTCTGGACTTTACTATGAGTTTGTGTGTTTTTCTATGATTTCAGATATTTTCTAGCTGAAATTGAGGGAGCTGAGCAAAAATCTGATTCAGGCTGAAAAAGGACTGCTGATGCTGTTGGATTCTGACCTCTCTGCACTCAAAATCGAATTTCTGGAGCTACAGGAGTCCAAATGGCGCGCTTCCAATTGCGTTGGAAAGTAGACATCCAGGGCTTTCCAGAAATATATAATAGTCCATACTTTTCTCAAGGATAGATGACGTAAACCGGCGTTCAACGCCAGTTCTATGCTGCTGTCTGGCGTCCAGCGCCAGAAACAAGTTACAAAGTGGAGTTCAACGCCAGAAATAGGTTACAACCTGGCGTTGAACGCCCAAAACAGCCCAGGCACGTGAGAAGCTTTAGTCTCAGCCCCAGCACACACCAAGTGGGCCCCAGAAGTGGATTTCTGCACTATCTGTCATAGTCTACTCATTTTCTGTAAACCTAGGTTACCAGTTATATATTTAAACAACTTTTAGAGATTTATTTTGGATCTCTCATGACATTTTAGATCTGAACTTTGTACCTTTTGACGGCATGAGTCTCTAAACTACATTGTTGGGGGTGAGGAGCTCTGCTGTGCCTCGATGAATTAATGCAAGTATCTCTATTTTCCATTCAAACATGCGTGTTCCTATCTAAGATATCCATTCGCGCCTAATTATGGAGAAGGTGATGATCCGTGACATTCATCACCTTCCTCAATCCATGAACGTGTGTCTGACAATCACCTCTGTTCTACATCAGATTGAATGAATATCTCTTAGATTCCTTAATCAGAATCTCTGTGGTATAAGCTAGAATCCATTGGCAGCATCCTTGAGAATCCGGAAAGTCTAAACCTTGTCTGTGGTATTCCTAGTAGGATTCTGGGATTGGATGACTATGACGAGCTTCAAACTCGCGAGTGCTGGGCGTAGTGACAGACGCAAAAGGATAGCGAATCCTATTCCGGTATGATCGAGAACCTACAGATGATTAGCCGTGCGGTGACAGCGCACCTGGACCATTTTCACTGAAAGGAATGATGGTAGCCATTGACAACGGTGATCCTCCAACACACAGCTTGCCATAGGAGGGACGTGCGTGCGTGAAGAAGAAGATAGGGAGAAAGCAGAGATTCAAAGGACAAAGCATCTCCAAAACTCCAACATATTCTCCAATACTGCACAACAAGTATTTAATTCGCACTCCTTTATTTTCCACTATTTAAACTGATAAACATAATTGACTTTCTGACTAAGATTTACAAGATAACCATAGATTGCTTCAAACCAACAATCTCCATGGGATTCGACCCTTACTCACATAAGGTATTACTTGGACGACCCAGTGCACTTGCTGGTCATGTGTGCGAAATTGTAAGAGAGTAACAATTTGTGCACCAAGTTTTTGGCGCCGTTGCCGGGTATTGTTTGAGTTTGAACAACTGGCGGTGAATCTTGTTGCTTAGATTAGGAAATTTTTGTCTTTTGGGTCAGAGTCTTTTATTTTCTTTTCAAAAAAAATATCCTTCTTCAAAACAAGTGTTACATTTATTGCCCAATTGGCTAGAGTGTTGGTTTATATTCTTGATGATTGGGCACCAGTTTTATTAAAAATATTTTTCAAAAAATAATTTTTCTATTAAATTTTGTGCCAAACTTTAAGTTTCGTGTTTTCTTGTTGATTTTTCTATGTTTTTCGAAAATTTTAGTTTGGTTTTCTAAAAAATTTTAAGTTTGGTGTTCTTCCTTCATGTTCTTGTGTTCTTGTGAGTCTTCAAAGTGTTCTTGAGTTTTCCTTGTGTCTTGATCTTAAAATTTTTAAGTTTGGTGTTCCTTGGTGTTTTCCCTCCAAAATTTTCGAAAACTAGGAGCATTAGATCTAAAAAAAATTTTAAATCTTGTGCTATTTTATTATTTTTCTCTTTCCTCACTAAATTCAAAAATATCTTTTCTCTCTATTTCTAAAACAAATTTTCGAAAATTATTTTCTAAAAATTCAGATTTTTTTTCAAAATTTAAAATCTTTTCCAAATCATATCTTTTTCAAAACTTCCTAACCACTTTCTCTGTCCTTAATTTTTTCGAAAATATTCACCTATTTTTTTTACTTTATTTTAATTTATTTATTTTCTAAATAAGTAAATAAAAAAATAAAAATAAATTTTTTATTTGACATCATCTCCCTTTCTCCATCATGGATCTAAGTGGAAATCAACAGTCCAGGAGGACTCTGGGGTCATATGCTAACCCCTCTACTGCTTCATATGGGAATAGTATCTGCATACCCTCCATTGGAGTCAGTAGCTTTGAGTTGAATCCTCAGCTCATTATCATGGTGCAGCAAAGCTGCCAGTATTCCGGTCTTCCACAGGAAGAACCTACAGAGTTTCTGGCACAATTTTTACAAATTGCTGACACAGTACATGATAAGGAAATAGATCAGGATGTCTACAGACTATTACTGTTTCCGTTTGCTGTAAAAGATCAAGCCAAGAGGTGGTTAAATAACCAACCTAAGGCCAGCATAAGGACATGGAAACAGCTGATAGAAAAATTCCTGAATCAATACTTTCCCCCAAAACGGATGACGCAGCTAAGGCTGGACATCCAAGGCTTCAAACAAGGAGATAATGAATCTCTTTATGATGCCTGGGAGAGATACAGAGAGATGCTACAAAAATGCCCCTCTGAAATATTTTTAGAGTGGGTTCAGTTAGACATCTTCTATTATGGACTTGCAGAAGGAGCTCAGATGTCTCTAGATTACTCAGCTGGTGGATCTATCCACATGAGAAAGACAATTGAAGAGGCTAAAGAGCTCATTGATACAGTTGCCAGGAATCAGCATCTGTACCTAAGTAGTGACCCTTCCATGAAAGAAGAGGTTAAAACAGTAACTGCTGAACTCAGCCCTGTAAAACAAGCTGCTGAATTCAATCAGCAACTGGACTTTCTAACAAAGCAGTTAGCCGAATTCAAGGATAAACTACAAGAGACAAGGATGGCTAATATAAACATGGAAGTACAATTAAAGCAAACAAAGCAGTAGCTGTCAAAACAAATAACAGAAGAATGCCAAGCAGTTCAATTAAGAAGTGGGAAAGCACTAAATGCCCCACTTCAAGGCAGCAGAAAACCAAGAAATGAGCAAACCACCCAAAATCCATCTGAGGACAATAAGAGCCCAGGGAAAAATAATTCTGGCGCTAAAACGCCAGAAGTTGGGTGGAAGGCTGGCGCTGAACGCCCAGACCAATGTCAAGACTGGCGTTCAACGCCAAAAACAAGCAAGGATCTGGCGTTGAACGCCCAAAAGAGGCACAGTTCTGGCGTTCAAACGCCAGGAACAGATGAGGAGCTGGCGTCTAACGTCACTCTAGCTTCTAACTCTGGCACTCCATTGCCAGTGAGGGATCAGACACACACAAGTGCTGATGACAACCCCTCTAAAAAGGCTTCTTCAACCACTTCTGTAGGCAATAAACCTACAGCAACTAAGGTTGAGGAATATAAAGCCAAGATACCTTATCCTCAAAAACTCCGGAAAGAGGAGCAGGATAAGCAATTTGCTCGCTTTGCAGATTATCTCAGGACTCTTGAAATAAAGATTCCATTTGCAGAGGCACTTGAGCAAATACCTTCTTATGCCATGTTCATGAAAGAGATCTTGAGTCATAAGAAGGATTGGAGAGAAACTGAAAGAGTTCTCCTCACTGAAGAATACAGTGCAGTCATTTTGAAAAGCTTTCCTGAAAAGCTTAAAGACCCTGGGAGTTTTCTGATACCATGCACAATAGAAGGTAATTACACCAAGACAGCTTTATGTGATCTTGGGGTAAGCATCAACCTAATACCTGTATCCACTATCAGAAAGCTTGGCTTAACTGAAGAAGTTAAACCAACCCGGATATGTCTCCAACTTGCTGATGGCTCCATTAAATACCCATCAGGCGTGATTGAAGACATGATCTTCAGAGTTGGGCCATTCGCCTTTCCCACTGACTTTGTAGTGCTGGAAATGGAGGAGCACAAGAGTGCTACTCTCATTCTAGGAAGACCCTTCCTAGCAACTGGACGAACTCTCATTGATGTCCAACAGGGGGAGATAACCCTAAGAGTCAATGATGATGAGTTTAAGTTGAATGCTGTCAAAGCCATGCAGCATCCAGACACATCAAAAGACTGCATGAAAGTTGATCTTATTGACTCTTTGGTAGAAGAGATCAAGATGGCTGAGAGTCTCGAATCAGAGTTGTAAGACATCTTTAAAGATGTTCAGCCTGATTTGGAGGATTCAGAGGAGATGGAAGAGCCTCTGAAATTTCTTCTGGAAAAGGAAAAACCTCCTAAACCCGAGCTCAAACCATTACCACCATCCCTGAAATATGTATTTTCTGGGAGAAGGTGATACTTTTCCAGTGATCATAAGCTCTGCTTTAAATCCATAAGAAGAGGAAGCACTTATTCAAGTGCTAAGGACACACAAGACAGCTCTTGGGTGGTCCATAGGTGACCTTAAGGGCATAAGCCCAGCTAGATGCATGCACAAAATCTTATTGGAGGATAATGCTAAACCAGTGGTTCAACCACAGAGGCGGCTAAATCCAGCCATGAAGGAAGTGGTGCAGAAAGAGGTTACCAAATTACTAGAGGCTGGGATTATTTATCCTATTTCTGATAGCCCCTGGGTGAGCCCTGTCCAAGTCGTCCCAAAAAAGGGAGGCATGATAGTGATTCATAATGAAAAAAATGAATTGGTTCCTACAAGAACAGTTACAGGATGGCGCATGTGTATTGACCACAGAAGGCTCAATACAGCCACCAGAAAGGATCATTTTCCTTTACCATTCATAGACCAGATGCTAGAAAGACTGGCAGGTCATGATTATTACTGCTTTTTGGATGGCTACTCAGGCTATAACCAGATTGTAGTAGATCCCCAGGATCAAGAGAAAACAGCATTCACATGTCCATCTGGAGTGTTTGCTTATAGAAGGATGCCATTTGGGCTGTGTAATGCGCCTGCAACCTTCCAGAGATGCATGCTCTCTATTTTCTCTGATATGGTGGAAAAATTTCTGGAAGTCTTCATGGATGACTTCTCAGTATATGGAGAGTCATTCAGCTCCTGTCTTGATCACCTGAAACTTGTTCTGAAGAGATGCCAAGAGACCAACCTAGTTTTAAACTGGGAAAAATGTCACTTCATGCTGACTGAAGGGATTGTCCTTGGGCATAAAATCTTAAACAAGGGAATAGAGGTGGATCAAGCAAAAATAGAGGTAATTGAAAAATTACCACCACCTGCCAATGTTAAGGC
Organism: Arachis hypogaea; assembly: GCF_003086295.3. Taxonomy (NCBI): domain Eukaryota; kingdom Viridiplantae; phylum Streptophyta; class Magnoliopsida; order Fabales; family Fabaceae; genus Arachis; species Arachis hypogaea. The sequence goes on along the minus strand of NC_092046.1, from coordinate 94,428,502 downwards.
AATCAGAAGCTTTCTGGGGCATGCAGGATTCTATAGGAGGTTTATAAAGGATTTTTCAAAAATCGCAAAACCTCTAAGCAATCTGTTGGCTGCTGACATGCCATTTGTGTTTGACACAGAGTGTCTGCAGGTGTTTGAAATGCTGAAAGCTAAGCTGGTCACAGCACCAGTTATTTCTGCACCAGACTGGACATTACCATTTGAGCTAATGTGTGATGCCAGTGATCACGCCATTGGTGCAGTATTGGGACAGAGGCATGACAAGCTTCTGCACGTCATTTATTATGCTAGTTGCATTTTGAATGATGCCCAGAAAAATTACACAACCACAGAAAAAGAATTACTTGCAGTGGTTTATGCCATTGACAAGTTCATATCATACTTAGTAGGATCAAAAGTGATTGTGTATACTGACCATGCTGCTCTTAAATATCTACTCACAAAGAAGGATTCAAAACCCAGGCTCATCAGATGGGTGTTGCTTCTGCAAGAGTTTGATATAGAAATAAGAGACAGAAAAGGGACAGAGAACCAAGTAGCTGATCATCTGTCCCGGATAGAGCCAGTAGAAGGGACGTCCCTCCCTTCTCTGGATATCTCTGAGACTTTTCTGGATGAGCATTTATTTGCCATTCAGGAAACACCATGGTTTGCCGATATTGCAAACTATAAAGCTGCAAGGTTCATACCCAAAGAGTACAACAGGCAACAAAAGAAAAAAATTAATCACTGATACAAAGTACTACTTGTGGGATGAACCCTATCTCTTTAAGAGATGTGCAGACGGAATAATCCGTAGGTGTGTTCCTGGAGAAGAAGCACAGATGATCTTATGGCATTGCCATGGATCTCAATATGGAGGCCATTTCGGAGGTGAGCGAACAGCCACCAAGGTCCTTCAATGTGGCTTCTATTGGCCCACACTCTATAGAGATTCCCGAGAGTTTGTACGTAACTGTGACAGTTGCCAAAGAGCTGGTAATCTGCCTCATGGTTACACCATGCCTCAACAAGGAATCTTGGAGATTGAGTTGTTTGACGTATGGGGAATTGACTTCATGGGACCTTTCCCACCATCATTCTCAAACACTTATATTCTGGTGGCAGTTGACTATGTATCAAAATGGGTTGAGGCCATTGCCACACCCACCAATGATACTAAAACAGTGCTGAAGTTCCTCCAGAAACATATCTTTAGCAGGTTTGGTGTCCCTAGAATACTAATCAGTGATGGGGGCACTCACTTCTGCAACAAACAGCTTTACTCTGCCATGGTCCGGTATGGGATTCGCCATAAGGTGGCGACTTCATATCATCCACAAACTAATGGACAAGCTGAAGTCTCTAACAGAGAACTGATGAGCGGATAATTTATACGCTTTTTGGCATTGTTTTTAGTATGTTTTTAGTAGGATCTAGTTACTTTTAGGGATGTTTTCATTAGTTTTTATGATAAATTCACATTTCTGGACTTTACTATGAGTTTGTGATTTTTTCTGTGATTTCAGGTATTTTCTGACTGAAATTGAGGGACTTGAGCAAAAATCTGATTCAGAGGTTGAAGAAGGACTGCTGATGCTGTTGGATTCTGACCTCCCTGCACTCAAAGTGAATTTTCTGGAGCTACAGAACTCGAAATGGTGCGCTTCCAATTGCGTTGGAAAGTAGACATCCAGGGCTTTCCAGCAATATATAATAGTCCAGACTTTAGCCAAGAATTGACGACGTAAACTGGCGTTCAACGCCAGCCTTCTACCCAAATCTGGCGTCCAGCGCCAGAAAAGGATCCAAAACCAGAGTTGAACGCCCAAACTGACACAGACACTGGCGTTCAACTCCACAAATGGCCTCTGCACATGCTACACTTAAGCTCAGCCCAAACACACACCAAGTGGGCCCCGGAAGTGGATTTATGCATCAATTACTTACTCATGTAAACCCTAGTAGCTAGTTTATTATAAATAGGACCTCTTACTAGTCTTTTAGACCATCTTTGGACGCCTGGTTCTTAGATCAGAGGGGCTAGCCATCTCGGCCATGCCTGGACCTTCACTTATGTATTTTCAACGGTAGAGTTTCTACACTCCATAGATTAAGGTGTGGAGCTCTGCTGTTCCTCAAAGATTAATGCAAAGTACTACTATTTTCTATTCAACTCTTCTTATTTCGCTTCTAAGATATCCATTCTCACCCAAGAACGTGATGAAGGTGATGATTATGTGTGACGCTCATCATCCTTCGCCCTTATGAACGCGTGCCTGACAAACACTTCTGTTCTACATGAATTAAGCTAGAATGAGTATCTCTTAGATCTCCTAACCAGAATCTTCGTGGCGTAAGCTAGAATGATGGCGGCATTCAAGAGAATCCGGAAGGTCTAAACCTTGTCTGTGGTATTCTGAGTAGGATTCAATGATTGAATGACTGTGACGAGCTTCAAACTCGCGATTGTTGGGCGTTAGTGACAGACACAAAAGGAGGGTGAATCCTATTCCAACATGATCGGGAACCAACAGATGAATAGCCGTGCCGTGACAGGGTGCGTGAGCATATTATTCACTGAGAGGAGGGGATGTAGCCACTGACAACGGTGATGCCCTTGCATAAAGCCAGCCATGGAAAGGAGTAAGACTGATTGGATGAAGATAGCAGGAAAGCAGAGGTTCAGAGGAACGAAAGCATCTCCATTCGCTTATCTGAAATTCCTACCAATGAATTACATAAGTATCTCTATCCCTATTTTATTATATAATATTCGAAAACACCATTATCACTTTATATCTGCCTGACTGAGATTTACAAGGTGACCATAGCTTGCTTCATACCAACAATCTCCGTGGGATTCGACCCTTACTCACGTAAGGTATTACTTGGACGACCCAGTGCACTTGCTGGATTAGTTGTATCGAAGTTGTGACAATTATGAATTAAGATCAGAGCACCAAGCTCTGGAGCCATTACCAGGATTTGTTCGAGCCTGGAGATCACAATTTCTTTGCACCAAGAACTAAAAAGAATCCTGGAACGGACTGTAAATACCCGTAGAAAGGATTGGGCAAGAAGCTTGGATGATGCTCTGTGGGCATACAGAACAGCATTCAAGACTCTTATAGGGACCTCTCCATACCAACTTGTGTATGGTAAGGCATGTCACCTGCCCATGGAACTGGAACATAAAGCCTACTGGGCAACCAGATTCTTGAATTTTGATGCCAAACTAGCTGGAGAAAAAAGATTGCTTCAGCTAAATGAGCTAGAGGAATTCAGATTCACTGCTTTCGAAAATGCCAAGCTTTATAAATCAAAAAAGTGGCATGACAGAAAGTTGTCATCTAGAATCTTTGAACCAGGACAGAAGGTTCTGCTGTTTAACTCTAGACTCAAGCTATTCCCTGGGAAACTGAAATCCCGGTGGAGGGGACCATATGTGATTACAAGTGTATCACCATATGGTTATGTGGAGCTTCAAGATATTGATTATGATAAGAAGTTCATTGTCAATGGACAGAGAATCAAGCACTATCTTGAAGGCAACGTTGAGCAAGAGTGCTCAAGGCTGAAGCTAGATTAAAAGCTCAGCAAGGTCCAGCTAAAGACAATAAAGAAGCGCTTGCTGGGAGGCAACCCAGCCATGGGGCATCAATCCTCTAAGAATTTTGCCCTATTTTTATTTTTATTTGTTTATATAAAGTTCATTGATCCTAAGGTAAAGAGTCAATTATATAAGTTTACAGCATTACAGAAGGATTTTGCACACAAAACAGAGAAAAAGAGCTCACTGGCAAGAAAATGCCAGTAAAACTCTGTTTTGGGTGTTCAACGCCCAAAATAAGCATCCACTGGGCGTTGAACGCCAGTAAGGATAGCCATCTGGGCGTTAAACGCCAGAAAGGGGCATCTTCTGGGCATTGAACGCCAGAAAGAAGCTCCTTCTGGGCGTTCAACGCCAGATTTACAGCGTACTGGGCGTTTAGAAAAACGCCCAGTGACAAAGGAGTTCCTGGCGTTCAACGCCAGAAAGAAGCAGCAGCTGGGTGTTGAACGCCCAGGAGAGGTAGCATTTGGGCGTTGAACGCCCAAAACATGCAGCGTTTGGGCGTTCAAACGCCAGGATGGTGGGGAGGAGGTAAATTCATTTTTTTTCATATTTTTTATTTTAATTTTGATTTTCATGTTTCAATTCATGATTTCTTACATAAACATGTTAAGAACCCTGATTTCTAAAATTCCTAATTCCCAAAAATCCTACTTTAAAAATATCAAATGTATCTTAACCCATAAGCACCAACCCTCTTTTTCAATCCAATTCAACTCTTTTTCAAATTTTCAAAACAAATCTATCTTTTTACTCTAAAATCTTCTCAACTAATATATTTTTCAAATCTCCACATTATCTTTTTCAAAAATCTTTCATATCTTTTCAATTTTAAACTATATCCTCTCTTATCATATCTTATATCTTATCTTTTCCAAATCAATCTTTTTTATCATATCTTTTCTAAATTTTCAAACCCACCCCCTCCCTTTAAATATGGGTTCGGCCTCCCTCCCCTTCCATCAACAATTGCACCTAGCTCTCCTTCTATCCCTTTCCTTTCTTTTCTTTTGCTTGAGGACAAGCAAACCTCTAAGTTTGGTGTGTTTATCCGTGATCACTAAGATCATGGCTCCTAAGGGAAAACAACCCACTTCAAGAGGCAAGAAAGAGAGCATTCCAAAACCACTTTGGAATCAAGGGAAGTTCTTATCTAAAGAACATTCAGACCATTATTACAAAATAATGGGTCTAAGATCAGTGATCCCGGAAGTTAGATTCGATCTGAAAGAAGATGAATATCCGGAGATCCAAGAGCAAATTCGAATCAGGAACTGGGAGGTCCTAGCTAATCCTGAAACGAAAGTGGGAAGGAATATGGTCCAGGAGTTCTATGCTAATATGTGGCATACAGACAGGCAAAGATTATCTGGCTGATATCTATGACTATCGAACCGTGGTCAGAGGAAAGATTATTCATACCCACCCTGACAAGATCAGAGAGATCTTAAAGCTACCTCAGCTGAAAGATGTTCTAGACTCCTTCAATAGGAGAATGATGAGAACAAACAAGAGCCTGGATAAGATTCTAGAAGACATATGCATCCCTGGAGCCAGGTGGACCACCAGCATGAAGGGTGTTCCTAATCAACTCAAAAGAGAAGATCTCAAACCAATAGCCAGAGGCTGGCTGGATTTCATTGGGCATTCTTTGCTGCCCACCAGCAACCATTCTGAAGTCACTATTAGAAGAGCAGTGATGATCCATTGCATCATGATGGGAAAAGAAGTGGAAGTTCATCAACTGATTTCAACTGAATTCTATAAAATTGCAAATAAAAATTCCAAAGATGCCAGGCTGGCTTATCCAAGCTTGATTTCTATGCTCTGCAAGGACGCTGGAGTAAGGATGGGAATAACTGAGTATATCTCAGTTGAGAAACCAATCACCAAAGCATCAATGGAAAAACAACAAGCACAGGATGATCTCATCAAGAAGAAAGCACAGGAATTTCTCCCAGAAATCCCTCAATCTGAATACTGGGAGTATCTTGAAACATCCATTACCAAGATGCAAGAAGCTGTGGAACAGATAATAAAAGAACAGAAGGAACAAAGTCAAATTCTTTGCTATTTGATTAAAGAACAAGAGGAGCAAGGGCGTGACTTGAGGGAATTGAAGCGCCAGAAGTTATCTCTTGAAGGACCAAGCACCCCACAGATCCGAGGAACATCCACTTCCCAGAACAAAGGTTGTTAAATTCCAATTTCTGCTTTAACTCTGTGATAGTTGTCGTTATAGGAGTTTACCTTAGGAGTCATATAGTAGTAATTAGTGTCTATTTTGATTTTATCTCCAATTAAGTTATAGTATATTTTTCTCATCATCAGCAAACATGAATAAAATAGTAGATCTTTTGAATAAGAGGCAATAAAATTCGAGTTTTTAATAAAAAAATTCTAATTAGTAACATGTGGTGGCAATGCTTTCTATCTTCTGAATGAATGCTTGAATAGTGCATATGTCTTTTGAATTTGTTGTTTAAGACTGTTAAATATGTTGGCTCTTGAAAGAATGATGAACATGAGACGTGTTATTGATAATCTGAAAAATCATAAAAATGATTCTTGAAGCAAGAAAATGCAGCAAAGAACAAGGCTTGTAGAAAAAAAAAAGAGAGAAAGCAAGCAGAAAAGGCCAATAGCCCTTAAAACCAAAAGGCAAGGGTAATAAAAAGGATCCCAAGGCTTTGAGCATCAGTGGATGGGAGGGCCTAAAGGAATAAAATCCTGGCCTAAGCCGCTAAACCAAGCTGTCCCTAGCCATGTGCTTGTGGCGTGAAGGTGTCAAGTGAAAACTTGAGACTGAGCAGTTAAAGTCAAGGTCCAAAGCAAAAAGAAGAGTGTGCTTAAGAACCCTGGACACCTCTAATTGGGGACTCTAGCAAAGCTGAGTCACAATCTAAAAGGGTTCACCCAATTATGTGTCTGTGGCATTTATGTATCCGGTGGTAATACTGGAAAACAAAGTGCTTAGGGCCACGGCCAAGACTCATAAAGTAGCTGTGTTCAAGAATCATCATACTGACATAGGAGAATCAATAACACTATCTGAATTCTAAGTTCCTATAGATGCCAATCACTCTGAGCTTCAATGGATAAAGTGATAAAAGGCTAGCGTCAATGGAAACAAGAGCCAACTAACTACCCAAGAATTACCACTAAATGTCGGACATTATGACTCTAGTATCCTAGGAACTCAAACCACAAGCCAAGGTGGGAAAATCAACTCAAAATCTAGAGTTGGTGTTTTCACAAACACCTTGTGTGCATAAAAGTAAAACATGGAAGATTGCAAAGTAAAATGTAAAACTATAACCAACTATCAACAAAACCAAACATAAATAAGCAATCAAACATGAAGGAGGCATGAAATATAAAATTCATCAATCAAAACTTCATGAAACACAAAATTGCAATATGAACAAAGTAACTTGAACCAGAAGGAAATGAAAGTGAAAGTGCTTTAATTAAAAAGGAAATTGAGAGTACTTACAATTGAAGAAGTAAAATCAAAGATCAAAGCTTGCTATAAAATGCTACAAGGAAATGAAAATTGAAAACCCTAAGAGAGCAATCTACTCTACACTACTCCTACTCCTAATTACTATGAAAACTATGTATAAATTTCTCCAATGCCTCCTGATGAGCAGATATTTTATACGCTTTTTGGGGTTAATTTCATATAGATTTTAGTATATTTTAGTTAGTTTTTAGTTTATTCTCATTAGTTTCTAGGAATAATTTATATTTCTGGACTTTACTATGAGTTTGTGTGTTTTTCTGTGATTTCAGGTATTTTCTGGCTGAAATTGAGGGAGCTGAGCAAAAATCTGATTTAGGCTGAAAAAGGACTGCTGATGCTGTTGGATTCTGACCTCTCTGCACTCAAAATGGAATTTCTGGAGCTACAGGAGTCCAAATGGCGTGCTCCCAATTGCGTTAGAAAGTAGACATCCAGGGCTTTCCAGCAATATATAGTAGTCCATACTTTGCTCAAGGATAGACGACGTAAACTGGCGTTCAACGCCAGTTCCATGCTGCTGTCTGGTGTCCAGCGCCAGAAACAAGTTACAAAGTGGAGTTCAACGCCAGAAACAGGTTACAACCTGGCGTTGAACGCCCAAAACAGCCCAGGCACGTGAGAAGCTTTAGTCTCAGCCCCAGCACACACCAAGTGGGCCCCATAAGTGGATTTCTGCACTATCTGTCATAGTCTACTCATTTTCTGTAAACCTAGGTTACCAGTTTAGTATTTAAACAACTTTTAGAGATTTATTTTGGATCTCTCATGACATTTTAGATCTGAACTTTGTACCTTTTGATGGCATGAGTCTCTAAACTGCATTGTTGGGGGTGAGGAGCTCTGCTGTGCCTCGATGAATTAATGCAAGTATCTCTGTTTTCCATTCAAACATGCGTGTTCCTATCTAAGATATCCATGACATTCATCACCTTCCTCAATCCATGAACGTATGTCTGACAATCACCTCCGTTCTACATCAGATTGAATGAATATCTCTTAGATTCCTTAATCAGAATCTCCGTGGTATAAGCTAAAATCCATTGGCAGCATCCTTGAGAATCCGGAAAGTCTAAACCTTGTCTGTGGTATTCCTAGTAGGATTCTGGGATTGGATGACTATGACGAGCTTCAAACTCGCGAGTGCTGAGCGTAGTGACAGACGCAAAAGGATAGCGAATCCTATTCCGGTATGATCGAGAACCTACAGATGATTAGCCGTGCGGTGACAGCGCACCTGGACCATTTTCACTGAAAGGAAGGATGGTAGCCATTGACAACGGTGATCCTCCAACACACAGCTTGCCATAGGAGGGACGTGCGTGCGTGAAGAAGAAGATAGGGAGAAAGCAGAGATTCAAAGGACAAAGCATCTCCAAAACTCCAACATATTCTCCAATACTGCACAACAAGTATTTAATTCGCACTCCTTTATTTTCCACTATTTAAACTGATAAACATAATTGACTTTCTGACTAAGATTTACAAGATAACCATAGATTGCTTCAAACCAACAATCTCCGTGGGATTCGACCCTTACTCACGTAAGGTATTACTTAGACGACCCAGTGCACTTGCTGGTCATGTGTGCGAAATTGTAAGAGAGTAACAATTCGTGTACCACCTCCCCCTTTGATAAGTGGTCAATTCTCCTTTATATGGCACTTCCAAACAGCAATTCAGCCTTCCAAAATGGGCCAAGAGGCCTCCAAATTTGCGCAGCACATGCCTCATTAACGAAATCACGTGCAGGTACCTGTGCGGATGCACAGACATGTGCGTCTGCACACGCGGCTAAAAATTGACCTGTGCGTACGCACACATGGAAATTCTCGCTTGTGCGCACGCACACTTCGTTGTGTGTGCTTTTCCTTGTTTACTTCATGTTTTCTCCCTTGTACTTACTTTCTTCCACTTTTGGCAATCCATTCTTGCCTCCAATGCCTGAAATCACTCACAAACCATATCACGGCATTGAATGACATAAAAGTGGAATTAAATTGTTCTATTAAAGCACAAAATTGCATGTTTGTACATTTAGGATCAAATTAGGAATTAAACACAAAAGTATGCTATTTGGGTGCTTAAGTGTGAGTTCATGTGCTAGAATCCATCCAAATTGAGTCAAAACATACCATCAAACATGGACTCATCAACTCCCCCACATTTAAACAATAACATGTCCTCATGCTAAACTAATAAGGAGAATGATCAAGGGGGTTATCAATCTTGTTAAATTCAACTACCTATTTGCATGCAAGTTTGTAAGTACCATATATCTATCTATCTATCTATCTATAGTATCTATACGAAACTGGTGAAAACAAACAATCAAATTCCCAAGCAAGTATAGACAATTAGGGCTAAGCAAAGAATTAATCCAATGCATTCAAAATCTAAAGGATTGATTCACCTTATCAAAGTAAAGCAACTTGCAAGAATACACGATATGAAGTATGGAAACATAGAATTGAGTAATTGAACCCTCACTAGGTGTGTGTACACTCTAATCACTTAGTGTCTAAGGGTTAATTCACTCAAGTCTCTTCTAATCATGCTTTAAAGGATTTTCTTTTCATCTAACAATCAACAACAAGTGATGCATGAATACAATTATCATGAGGACTTATTGGGGTTGTAATGGGGTTAGGGTAAAAGTGAGATAGATATGGCTAAGTGGACTAAAATGGTTGAATCCTTGATTAGTTTAAGTATCCAACTCAACCTATATGAACCAAATCAAAATAAAATGCAATCCAAAATTCCATCATTTCTTTTCACTAATTCATGTATTCTTATCTCATAAAGATCACATATGCAATTCTTTATTCATTTGTTTACCCTTTTGGGTGACTTTGCGCCCTTTTATGATGAAGGGTTTTTTTTTTTTTTTGAAGTGAGAATTACATATGGTTAAGTAGTTCATACATGAATGTTCCCATTTTCCAAAGTTTTCAATGAGATACCCAAATTAAACATTTTTATTCCCTACCAATGTTTTCCGAAAGATTCCCCCACACTTAAATGAAACACACTTCTTTAACCTAAGCTAATCAAGGATGCAATCCAAGGCAAATCATGATTTTCCACTTAACAATGGTAGATTTAAGGGTAAGGCTATATAGGTAAAGTAAGCTTTTATCAAAGATGGCCCCAATCATGCTCAATGCAATTCAAGACATCAATCAATGGAAGTAAAGAATCAAGCAAAACCAAGATCACAATCATAGAAGAGATATATCACACAATGAACAAAATTAGTGGTTAAAGTGTGTAACCACTCAATATAGCTCAAAGACTCACAAGGTATTTGTTCTTTACTCTTCTATGTTCCATAAAGAAATCATTCACGGAAGTTTGAAAACAGTTTTCCCAATCAATTCAATAGAATGCCCTTGGCAAAATTCTTGGAAAATTTATTATTTTTCACCAAAATTATTTCCTATATGTATGTATGATGTGATGGATGCAAAATTTTTCAAAATTTCCTAGTTCTTTTCCTAATTTTTAACAAGCAAAAAGTAACATGAACAATTAGGATCAAGATAACCAGGCATATGCTATTCACATTATCCACTCACAATCTCTATCTATACTATATACCAAGCAATATAAAGATGCAACCTATATATACCAAAACTAGAAATGCAAGGCGACTAATATATATATACCCAAAAGTGCTAAGCAATGGGAAAAAGTAAGGTACTATCAATATCCATAAAAGCATAATAAAAACTGAAAAGAAACTAAATAGAAGTGTTCAGGAGAGAATATTTAGACCCAAAAATAGAAGCTCATCCCCCACACTTAGATCATGCACTGTCCTTAGTGCTCAAAGGAATCAATTGGGGGAGAATTAACCATGTGAAGCTCCACCGCCTGGCGGTGATGGGTGGTTATCGCGCTGGTAGACAATGATGGCGCTGGATGGCTGTGTGGTGGTCTGTGCTACTGGCGGGTTGATGAGCAGATAATTTATACGCTTTTTGGCATTGTTTTTAGTATGTTTTTAGTAGAATCTAGTTACTTTTAGGGATGTTTTCGTTAGTTTTTATGTTAAATTCACATTTCTGGACTTTACTATGAGTTTATGTGTTTTTCTGTGATTTCAGGTATTTTCTGGCTGAAATTGAGGGACTTGAGCAGAAATCAGATTCAGAGGTTGAAGAAGGACTGCTGATGCTGTTGGATTCTGACCTCCCTGCACTCAAAGTGGATTTTCTGGAGCTACAAAACTCGAAATGGCGCGCTTTCAGACATCCAGGGCTTTCCAGCAATATATAATAGTCCATACTTTGGCGTCCAGCACCAGAAAAGGATCAAAAACCAGAGTTGAACGCCAGAAATGGATCAAAACCTGGCGTTCAACTCCACAAATGGCCTCTGCACGTGGAAAGTTAAAGCTCAGCCCAAGCACACACCAAGTGAGCCCCGGAAGTGGATTTATGCATCAATTACTTACTTCTGTAAACCCTAGTAGCTAGTTTATTATAAATAGGACCTCTTACTATTGTATTAGACATCTTTGGATTATCTTTTGATCCTGAGTTATATCTCTGGATGCCTGGTTCTTAGATCAGAGGGGCTGGCCATTCAGCCATGCTTGGACCTTTCACTTATGTATTTTTAACGGTAGAGTTTCTACACTCCATAGATTAAGGTGTGGAGCTCTGCTGTTCCTCAAAGATTAATGCAAAGTACTACTGTTTTCTATTCAACTTATCTTATTTCGCTTCTAAGATATTCATTCGCACTTCAACCTGAATGTGATGAACGTGACAATCATCATCATTTCCTATGAACGTGTGCCTGACAACCACTTCCGTTCTACATTAGAATTGAATGAGTATCTCTTAGATTTCTTAATCAGAATCTTCGTGGTGTAAGCTAGAATGATGGCGGCATTCAAGAGAATCCAAAAAGTCTAAACCTTGTCTGTGGTATTCCGAGTAGGATTCAATGATTGAATGACTGTGACGAGCTTTAAACTCGCGATTGCTGGGCGTAGTGACAGACGCAAAAGGATAATAAATCCTATTCCAGCATGATCGAGAACCGACAGATGAATAGCCGTGCCGTGACAGGGTGCGTTGACCATTTTCACTGAGAGGATAGGATGTAAACCATTGACAATGGTGATGCCTCCAGACGATTAGCCGTGCCGTGACAGGGCATTTGGATCATTTTCCCGAGAGAAGACCAAAAGTAGCCATTGACAATGGTGATGTATCACATAAAGCCAGCCATGGAAAGGAGTAAGACTGATTGGGTGAAGATAGCAGGAAAGCAGAGGTTCAGAGGAACGAAAGCATCTCTATTCGCTTATCTGAAATTCTCACCAATGATTTACATAAGTATTTCTATCCTTTATTCTATGTTTATTTAATTATTATTCGAAAACACCATTATCAATTTATATCTGCCTGATTGAGATTTACAAGGTGACCATAGCTTGCTTCATACCAACAATCTCCGTGGGATTCGACCCTTACTCACGTAAGGTATTACTTGGACGACCTAGTGCACTTGCTGGTTAGTTGTGCGAAGTTGTGAACCATGGTATTGGCATCATGTTTTTTTGGCGCCATTACCAGGGAAAGAAAGAGCGATGAATTTTACATAATTAAAGTGTAATCACAATTTCTGCGCACCAAGTTTTTGGCACCATTGCCGGGGATTATTCGAGTTTTCGGCAAGCTTTTGGTCCGGTAACATCAGTGCCAAGTTTGATCCGGCAACAGCACCAAGTTTTTGGCGCCGTTGCCGGGGATTGTTTGAGTTTGGACAACTGACGGTTCATCTTGTTGCTTAGATTAGGTAATTTTCTTTTTATTTTATTTTCAAAAATTTTTCAAAAATCTTTCAAAAATTTCTCATCTGTTTTCGCAAAAAAAAAAAAATGTTTTCAAAAAATATATTTTTCTTCAGAATTTTTAAGAATGAATTCTAGTGTTTCATATAACATGTTTTAGCTTAGCTGGCTATTAAGCCATGTCTAACTCCCAGGATTTTGATTGAGGACTATGAATTCATTGCTTCCTTTTTCCCAAATATTTTCAAAAAAAAAAATAAATAAATAATACAAAAAAATTAGAAAATCATAAAAATCAAAAATATTTTTTGTGTTCTTGTTTGAGTCTTGAGTCATGTTATAAGTTTGGTGTCAATTGCATGTGCATCCTGCATTTTTCGAAAATTCATGCATTCATAGTGTTCTTCATGATCTTCAAGTTGTTCTTGGTAAGTCTTCTTGTTTGATCTTTGCAATTGCATGTTTTGTATCTTTTCTTGTTTTTCATATGCATTCTTGAATTCTTAATGTCTAAGCATTAAAGAATTCTAAGTTTGGTGTCTTGCATGTTTTCTTTGCATTAAAAATTTTTCAAAAATGTGTTCTTGATGTTCATCATGATCTTCATAGTGTTCTTGGTGTTCATCTTGACATTCATAGTGTTCTTGCATGCATTCCTTGTTTTGATTCAAAAATAAAAGAGAAAAAAATGAAAATGATGTTTTTAATTTTTCTCTCTCATCATAAAAATTTCAAAAAATAAAAAAAAATATTTTTCCCTTTTTCTCCTCATCAAATTAAAAAATTTGAATTGACTTTTTCAAAATTTTTAAAATCTAGTTGTTTCTTATGAGTCAAATCAAATTTTCAATTTGAAAATCTTATCTTTTTCAAAATCTTTTTCAAAAATCAAACCTTTTTCATTTTTCTTAGTTATTTTCGAAAATTCTAAAAATGTTTTTCAAAAAAATCTTTTTCTTATCTTTATCACAAAATTTTCGAAAATAACAATAACAATTAATGTTTTGATTCAAAAATTTGAAGTTTGTTACTTGCTTGTTAAGAAAGATTCAAGCTTTAAGTTATAGAATCATATCTTGTGATTTCTTGTGAATCAAGTCATTAATTGTGATTTTAAAAATCAAATCTTTCTCAAAAACTAATTTCTATCACATCTTTTCAAAAATATCTTCTTATCTTATCTTTTTCAAAAATTTGATTTCAAAATATATTTTCTAACTTCCTAACCTCTTATCTTTTCAAAATTTGTTTCAACTAACTAACTAACTTTTTGTTTACTTCTTACCTTTTTCAAAACTACCTAACTAACTCTCTCTCTCTAATTTTCGAAAATATCTTCCCCCTTTTTCAAAAATTTCTTTTTAATTAACTAATTATTTTTTTTATTTGAATTTTCGAAAAACTACTAACCTTTTTCAAAACTATTTTCAAAAATCACTAACTCTTTTTTTCAAAAATTATTTTCGAAAATCCTTCTCTCTCATCTCCTTCTATTTATTTATTCATCTACTAACATCTCTTCCTCACATCACCAAAAATCCGAACCCTCTCTTTCTCTCTGAGTTTCAGATTTTCTTCTTCTTTTCTTCTACTAACACAAGGACCTCAATACTGTGATATAAAGGATCCATATTATTATTATTATTTTCTCTATGCCCTCTTCTTTGTCATATGAGCAGGAGCAAGGACAAGAACATTCTTGTTGAAGCAGATCCAGAACCTGAAAAGACTCTGAAGAGAAAATTAAGAGAAGCTAAATTACAACAATCCAGAGATAACCTTTCAGAAATTTTCGAACAGGAAGAGGAGATGGCAGCCGGAAATAATAATAATGCAAGGAGGATGCTTGGTGACTTTACTGCACCTAATTCCAATTTACATGGAAGAAGCATCTCCATTCCTGCCATTGGAGCAAACAACTTTGAGCTGAAACCTCAATTAGTTTCTCTGATGCAGCAGAACTGCAAGTTTCATGGACTTCCATCTGAAGATCCTTTTCAGTTCTTAACTGAATTCTTGCAGATCTGTGATACTGTTAAGACTAATGGAGTAGATCCTGAAGTCTACAGGCTCATGCTTTTCCCTTTTGCTGTAAGAGACAGAGCTAGAGTGTGGTTGGACTCTCAACCTAGAGATAGCCTGAACTCTTGGGATAAGCTGGTCACGGCTTTCTTAGCCAAGTTCTTTCCTCCTCAAAAGCTGAGCAAGCTTAGAGTGGATGTTCAAACCTTCAAACAGAAAGAAGGTGAATCCCTCTATGAAGCTTGGGAAAAATACAAGCGGCTGACCAAAAAGTGTCCTTCTGACATGCTTTCAGAATGGACCATCCTGGATATATTCTATGATGGTTTATCTGAGCTATCAAAGATGTCATTGGATACCTCTACAGGTGGATCTATTCACCTAAAGAAAACGCCTGTAGAAGCTCAAGAACTCATTGACATGGTTGCTAATAACCAGTTCATGTACACTTCTGAGAGGATTCCTGTGAGTAATGGGATGCCTATGAAGAAGGGAGTTCTTGAAGTTGATACTCTGAATACCATATTGGCTCAGAACAAAATATTGACTCAGCAAGTCAATATGATTTCTCAGAGTCTGAATGGAATGCAAGCTGCATCCAACAGTACTCAAGAGGCTTCTTATGCAGAAGAAGCTTATGATCCTGAGAACCCTGCAATAGCAGAGGTGAATTACTTAGGTGAACCTTATGGAAACACCTATAACTCATCATGGATAAATCATCCAAATTTCTCATGGAAGGATCAAAGGCCTCAACAAGGCTTTAATAATGGTGGAAGAAACAGGTTTAGCAATAGCAAGCCTTTTCCATCATCCACTCAGCAACAGACAGAGAACTCTGAACAAAATACTTTTAATTTAGCAAACTTAGTCTCTGATCTATCCAAGGCCACTGCCAGTTTCATGAATGAAACAAGGTCTTCCATTAGAAATCTGGAAGCACAAGTGGGCCAGCTGAGTAAAAGGATCACTGAAATCCCTCCTAGTGCTCTCCCAAGCAATACAAAAGAGAATCCAAAACGAGAGTGCAAGGCCATTGACATAAGCACCATGGCCGAACCTGTAAGGGAAGGAGAGGACGTGAATCCCATGGAGGAAGACCTCCTAGGATGCCCAGTGATCAATAAGGAGTTTCCCTCTGAGGAACCAAAGGACTCTGAGGCTCATCTAGAGACTATAGAGATTCCATTGAACCTCCTTATGCCATTCATGAGCTCTAATGAGTATTCCTCTTCTGAAGAGAATAAGGATGTTACTGAAGAGAAAACTGCCAAGTTTCTTGGTGCAATCATTAAGCTGAATGCCAAATTATTTGGTATTGAAACTTGGGAAGATGAACCTCCCTTGTTCATCAATGAACTAAGTGATCTGGATCAACTGACATTGCCTCAGAAGAGACAAGATCCTGGAAAGTTCATAATACCTTGTACCATAGGCACCATGATCTTTAAGGCTCTGTGTGACCTTGGTTCAGGAATAAACCTCATGCCCCTCTCTGTAATAGAGAAACAGGGAATCTATGGGGTGCAAGCTACTAGAATCTCATTAGAGATGGCAGATAATTCAAGAAAATAGACTTATGGACAAGTAGAGGACGTGTTAGTAAAGGTTGAAGGCCTTTACATCCCTGCTGATTTCAAAGTCCTAGATACTGGAAAGGAAGAGGATAAATCCTTCATCCTAGAAAGACCTTTCCTAGCCACAACAAGAGCTGTGATTGATGTGGACATAGGAGAATTAATCCTTCAAATAAATGAGGATAACCTTGTGTTTACAACTCAAGGATCTCTCTCTGCATCCATGGAGAGGAAGCATAAAAAGCTTCTCTCAAAGCAGAGTCAAACAAAGCCCCCACAGTCAAACTCTAAGTTTGGTGTTGGGAGGCCACAACCAAACTCTAAGTTTGGTGTTGAACTCCCATATCTAAACTCTAAGTTTGGTGTTGGAGAGTCTCAACAATGTTCTGAACATCTGTGAGGCTCCATGAGAGCCCACTGTCAAGCTATTGACATTAAAAAAGCGCTTGTTGGGAGGCAACCCAACTTTTATCTAACTATATTTTTCTTAGTTATATGTCTTTATAGGTTCATGATCATGTGGAGTCACAAAATAAACAAAAAAATCAAAAACGGAATAAAAAACAGCAGAAGAAAAATCACACCCTGGAGAAGCATCTGTCTGGCGTTCAACGCCAGAACAGAGCATGGTTCTGGCGCTGAACGCCCAAAATGGGCAGTGTCTGGGCGCTGAACGCCCAGAACAGGCATGGTTCTGGCGTTCAACGACAGAAATGGCCAACAAATGGGCGTTGAACGCCCAAAATGGGCACCAACCTGGCGCTGAACGCCCAGAGTTGTGTGCAAGGGCATTTTGCATGCCTAAATTGGTGCAGGGATGTAAATGCCTTGACACCTCAGGATCTGTGGACCCCACAGGATCCACACCTACCTCCACTCACTTCTTCTCACCTCTCTTTCACACAATCCCATAAACACTCTTCCCCAAAAACCCTTCACCAATCACCTCAATCTCTCTTCCCCATCACCTCTTCACCACTCACATCCATCCACTCTTCCCCATAAACCTACCTCATAAACTCCACCTACCTTCAAAATTCAAAACCAATTTACCACCCAAACCCACCCTAAATGGCCAAACCTTAACCCCCCTCCCTCCCCTATATATACTCCATTCTTCCTCATTTTCACACAACACAACCCTCTCCTCTCTACTTGGCCGAAACACACTTCACCCCTCGTCTCCATATTTTCTTCTTCTTCTTCCTCTATTCTTTCTTTTCTTGCTCGAGGGCGAGCAATATTCTAAGTTTGGTGTGGTAAAAGTATAAGCTTTTTGTTTTTCCATTACCATTGATGGCACCTAAGACCGGAGAATCCTCTAGAAAGGGGAAAGGGAAGACAAAAGCTTCCACCTCCGAGTCATGGAAGATGGAAAGGTTCATCTCCAAAGCCCATCAAGACCACTTCTATGATGTTGTGGCAAAGAAGAAGGTGATCCCCGAGGTCCCTTTCAAACTCAAAAGAAATGAGTATCCGGAGATCCGACATGAAATTCGAAGAAGAGGTTGGGAAGTTCTAACAAATCCCATCCAACAAGTCGGCATCCTAATGGTTCAAGAGTTCTATGCCAATGCATGGATCACCAAGAACCATGATCAAAGTAAGAACCCGGATCCAAAGAACTACGTTACAATGGTTCGGGGGAAATACTTAGATTTTAGTCCGGAGAATGTGACGTTGGCGTTTAACTTGCCCATGATGCAAGGAGATGAACGCCCCTACACTAGAAGGGTCAACTTTAATCAAAGGTTGGACCAAGTCCTTATGGACATATGTTTGGAAGGAGCTCAATGGAAGATTGACTCCAAAGGCAAGCCGGTTCAACTAAGAAGATTGGACCTCAAGCCTGTGGCTAGAGGATGGTTGGAGTTCATTCAATGGTCAATCATTCCCACTAGCAACCGATCTGAAGTTACTGTGGATCGGGCCATCATGATTCATAGCATCATCATTGGAGAGGAAATAGAAGTTCATGAAGTCATCTCTAATGAACTCTACAAAATAGCCGAAAAGTCATCCCCCATGGCAAGGCTAGCTTTTCCTCATCTTATCTGCCATCTATGTTACTCAGCTGGAGCTTTCATAGAAGGAGACACTCCTATTAAGGAAGAGAAGCCCATCACTAAGAAAAAGATGGAGCAAGCAAGAGAGCCCATTCATGGAGCTCAAGAGGCGCAGGAAGCTCATTACCATGAGATCCCGGAGATGCCTCAAATGCATTTTCCTCCACAAAACTATTGGGAGCAAATCAACACCTCCCTAGGAGAATTAAGTGCCAACATGGGACAATTAAGGGTGGAACATCAAGAGCACTCCATCATGCTCCATGAAATAAGAGAAGATCAAAAAGCAATGAGGGAGGAGCAACAAAGACAAGGAAGAGACATAGAAGAGCTCAAGGACATAATTGGTTCCTCAAGAAGGAAACGCCACCATCACTAAGGTGGATTCATTCCTTGTTCTTATTTCTTCTGCTTTTCGTTTTCTATGTTATGCGCTTATCTATGTTTGTGTCTTCATTACGTGATCATTAGTAGTTAGTAACTTTGTCTTAAAGTTATCAATATCCTATGAATCCATCACCTCTCTTAAATGAAAAATGTTATAATTCAAAAGAACAAGAAGTACATGAGTTTTGAATTTATCCTTGAACTTAGCTTAATTATATTGATGTGGTGACAATGCTTTTTGTTTTCTGAATGTATGCTTGAACAGTGCATATGTCTTTTGAAGTTGTTGTTTAAGAATGTTAAATATGTTGGCTCTTGAAAGAATGATGATTAGGAGACATGTTATCTGATAATCTGAAAAATCATAAAAATGATTCTTGAAGCAAGAAAAAGCAGCAAAGAACAAAGCTTCCAGAAAAAAAAAAATGGGCGAAAAAAAAAAGAAAAAGAAAAATCCAGCAGAAAAATCCAATAACCCTTAAAACCAAAAGGCAAGGGCAAATAAAAAGGATCCCAAGGCTTTGAGCATCAGTGGATAGGAGGGCCTAAAGGAATAAAATCCTGGCCTAAGCGGCTAAACCAAGCTGTCCCTAACCATGTGCTTGTGGCGTGTAGGTGTCAAGTGAAAACTTGAGACTGAGCGATTAAATTCAAGGTCCAAAGCAAAAAAAGAGTGTGCTTAAGAACCCTGGACACCTCTAATTGGGGACTTTAGCAAAGCTGAGTCACAATCTGAAAAGGTTCACCCAATTACGTGTCTGTGGCATTTATGTATCCGGTGGTAATACTGGAAAACAAAGTGCTTAGGGCCACGGCCAAGACTCATAAAGAAGTTGTGTTCAAGAATCATCATACTAAACTAGGAGAATCAATAACAATATCTGAACTCTGAGTTCCTATAGATGCCAATCATTCTGAACTTCAATGGATAAAGTGAGATGCCAAAACTATTCAAGAGGCAAAAAGCTATAAGTCCCACTCATATGATTGAAGCTCTGTTTCATTGATAGTTTGGAATTTATAGTATATTCTCTTCTTTTTATCCTATTTGATTTTCAGTTGCTTGGGGACAAGCAACAATTTAAGTTTGGTGTTGTGATGAGCAGATAATTTATACGCTTTTTGGCATTGTTTTTAGTATGTTTTTAGTAGAATCTATTTACTTTTAGGGATGTTTTCATTAGTTTTTATGTTAAATTCACATTTCTGGACTTTACTATGAGTTTGTGTGTTTTTCTGTGATTTCAGGTATTTTCTGGCTGAAATTGAGGAACTTGAGCAGAAATCAGATTCAGAGGTTGAAGAAGGACTGCTGATGCTGTTGGATTCTGACCTCCCTGCACTCAAAGTGGATTTTCTGGAGCTACAGGAGTCCGAATGGCGCGCTTCTAATTGCGTTGGAAGGTAGACATCCAGGGCTTTCCAGCAATAGATAATAGTCCATACTTTGGCCAAGAATAGACGACGCAAACTGGTGTTCAACGCCAGCTCTCTGCCTAATTCTGGTGTCCAGCGCCAGAAAAGGATCAAAAACCAGAGTTGAATGCCAGAAATGGATCAAAACCTGGCGTTCAACTCCACAAATAGCCTCTGCACGTGGAAAGTTAAAGCTCAGCCCAAGCACACACCAAGTGGGCCTCGGAAGTGGATTTATGCATCAATTACTTACTTCTGTAAACCCTAGTAGCTAGTTTATTATAAATAGGACCTCTTACTATTGTATTAGACATATTTGGATTATCTTTTGATCCTGAGTTATATCTTTGGATGCCTGGTTCTTAGATCAGGGGGGCTGGCCATTCGGCCATGCCTGTACCTTTCACTTATGTATTTTTAACGGTAGAGTTTCTACACTCCATAGATTAAGGTGTGGAGCTCTGCTATTCCTCAAGGATTAATGCAAAGTACTACTGTTTTCTATTCAATTCATCTTATTTTGCTTCTAAGATATTCATTCGCACTTCAACCTGAATGTGATGAACGTGACAATCATCATCATTCCCTATGAACGCATGCCTGACAACCACTTCCGTTCTACATTAGAATTGAATGAGTATCTCTTAGATTTCTTAATCGGAATCTTCGTGGTGTAAGCTAGAATGATGGCGGCATTCAAGAGAATCCGGAAGGTCTAAACCTTGTCTGTGGTATTCCGAGTAGGATTCAATGATTGAATGACTGTGACGAGCTTCAAACTTGCGATTGCCGGACGTAGTGGCAGACGTAAAAGGATAGTAAATCCTATTCCAGTAGGATCGAGAACTGACAGATGAATAGCTGTGCCGTGACAGGGTGCGTTGACCATTTTCGCTGAGAGGATAAGATGAAGCCATTGACAAGGGTGATGCCTCCAGACGATTAGCCGTGCCGTGACAGGGCATTTGGATCATTTTCCCGAGAGAAGACCGAAAGTAGCCATTGACAATGGTGATGTATCACATAAAGCCAGCCATGGAAAGGAGTAAGACTGATTGGATGAAGACAGCAGGAAAGCAGAGGTTCAGAGGAACGAAAGCATCTCTATTCACTTATCTGAAATTCTCACCAATGATTTACATAACTATTTCTATCCCTATTTTATTAATTATTTTTGAAAATTCCATTACTATTTTAATATCCGCCTGACTGAGATTTACAAGGTGAGCATAGCTTGCTTCATACCAACAATCTCCGTGGGATTCGACCCTTACTCACGTAAGGTATTACTTGGACGACCCAGTGCACTTGCTGGTTAGTTGTGCGAAGTTGTGAACCATGGTATTGGCATCATATTTTTGGCGCCATTACCAGGGAAAGAAAGAGCGATGAATTTTACATAATTAAAGTATAATCACAATTTCTGCGCACCACGGGTCAACTGCCTGGTCAACTGCCTCAGCTCGCGGCTCGGCTACTATTGTCGGCTCCTCAACTCGTGGCTCCTCGGCTCTATGCTCCTCAGGTCTCTGCACAGGTGGCTGGACTACCTGGCCAGCTTCAGCTGCTGGCTCCTCAGATGCAGGCTCCTCAGCCTCAGGCTCTGGTGTATCTGGAAGAAGTGGCCCAGGGTCTCTACCCTCAAACTTTGCTACTATCCACTGGAAGCGGCGAGCGTTGCGGCGCTCATAGCGGTGGATGGCCTGAAGGATCTCTTGACACATCTCATATGGTGTCTGAGGTCGGGGTATGGGTGCGGGAGCTGTAGGAGGTGATGAAGGCTCTGTTGTGGCTGATGAAGGCTCAGAAGTCTTTCTCTTCATCTGAGGCGGCCCGTCATAGTCTCCGTATGGCAGATATGGCTGCTTACGGATGTAGACAGACATCCGGTCTGTTGGACGTCTCTCTACACCAGATAGAGCTGCTTGTCTGGTGATGAGGGATGGGAAGGGAATGTTGAATTTCTGTTGTCGATTCATCTTAATCATCGACTCTCTAATAAGGGGAAGAACAGAGATCTTCTTCCTCTCCAGAATAGCCCATAGCAGAACTGCCACCCGGATTCTGATATGCGTGGCATGCGTGCTCGGAAGGATAAAATCGGCAATCTGTTGCCATATCCTTGCCTCTGGGTTGAGGTCCGTGCACGCAATACTCGAGGGTACAGGCTACTCTCCCTTGCTGTATTCCCATGTAGCTTCAGGCTGGCCAATCTTTTTCAGGACCTCATCCAAAGAAATTTTGCCTGTGGTTACGTCCGTCATTATTTAAGTATAAGCGTCCTTAGCTGGAGGAATATGCGGAATGTCCAAGAGGGCCTCTAAAGCAGTATTAGAGGTGTCTAAGGTGACACCTCTCAGAAAAACAGTTTGGGAATCCCTCTTGGGGAGATTGGCATAAAATTCCTTGACCTGGTGTTTATTCACCTTCACTGGGTCAGATTTTACGAATCTCCAATGATAAAAATTGATTCTGTTTGGTATTGCATCTGCATATTTCTCGTGCAGGTTTAGCTTCCTCTCATAATGAAAGGCGCGCTTTTCTAGCTTCTTATATTGTTCTTGGGCCTCGAAATTAATGAAAGTGTCTGGATGGTCACTAGGAGGCACGGGAGGAGGGTGAGCCAAGAGGTTGGCTTTCTCTTTTCCCTTTGCGGCCCATCCTGAAAAAGACAAAGATAGAATACAACTCAGGGACAGATAAAATCATTGAAAGAAGAAGGATATAATCAAACAATTCAATTAAGATCCAATCAGATAAATAAATACTCAATCAGGGAAAACATGTGTAAGACAGTAGAATGTTCAAAAGAGAGTGCATTTTCCCAAAATCAAGCAACCTAAGTGACAAATGAATGAGTGAACAAACAATGAAAGTAGACATAGGACTTAGGTGTATGTTGTGAGTGAATTGAGTTGAAAGGCATTGATTAGTGCAATTGTGCCTTCGAAGTTGGAAGAGTTGGTAAAAATTGGCACACAACGCAATAATCAACTTGGCAACTTAAAGCACCTGCTTATTCATGGAATAAGGCAGCACAAAGGTCATATAGCCAATCCCTGTTCCCAAAAGCAATGTCAATCGTAATCAGATTCATTGCTCAAAAAGATTTTTCAAGGAACAAGTGATTGGACATGATCATTTATGTTCAGGAGCACATGAATAAGCAGTGGGTCAATTCACAAAACACACATTACATGTACTACTGCAAAGAAGGCACCAAACAAAATTCCAAATGCAATTTTAAGGTTAATTTGGTGTTGAAGCAAAATGGCAGGGCAGTTAGTACATGAAGCATTAAATCAGCAGGCTAGGCACTTTAAAGGGACCAAATATAATGGTTAAAGTTGTAAACTTTCAATCCAAGTTAGTTTTGAAAATAAATCCAGCAATGGAGTGCGTAGCTGGCAGGTTGATTGTCATAGAATGATATGCACAGCAAAATGGACATCAAATCAGACAGTCGCAAGGCAAAATGATGTTTAGGTTGATGTTTCAGCAAATTAAATTCGCAAAGTGCATAACTAAATCATCTCATGCAGGCAATATTTAGCAGAAAGTTGCACAATCAGAAATTAACAATGCCAAATGGAAGAAAATTCAAAATTTATGCTGATCAAACATAGAGGTTGGATAAAAAATTCCATTCAAGCAGATGATCAAGCATAACATGTGCAACAATTCTGAGTAGCAATCAGAGTTTCAATATGTATTGCGTCATTCAAAGTGTAGGCAAAAACAACAACATTCAGTCTCAGACACAGCAATCATCTTCCAACCCAGGAAACAATTCAAAATACTCAGCCAGCATCAATATCCATATTCAATCCAAAAAACTGTAAATCATCTACCCTAAAAACCACCTAGAAACTAAAGCAGAATTAAAAATCAAAACTAAAAAGAAGCAGTAAAGAAAAATGCAGGAGAAAAGAAATGGAACAGGGCCGAAAATCAAACCTGGAAGCAGATAGAGAGGGAAGGATGAAGGAAGGTTGGACGAGATAGAGAGGGGCGCAGCGCCACAGGGGTCTGCCGCTGTTGGGTGCTGCTCGCCGGACAGAGAGGCGCGGCCTAGGGTAGTGCTGGCGCAGTGGCAGAGACAGGGAAGAGAGAGATGGGGGAAATGTATAGGAGAGAGAGGAAGAAAAAGGAAGAGAGAGATGGAAGGAGGGAGCGACGGCGGCGTGGGGGTCGCAGGCGGTGTTTGGTCGCTGGGGGAGGGAGAAGAGGGCTTGGGCGAGTGTGTGTGTTAAGAGAAAAGAGAGGAAGGGGTTGGGGCAAGGTAACAAAATAAAGCGCGAGCCCCTGATCCTTTCTAATTAATGTTCCAAAAGTGACCTGTGCGGACGCACAAGGTCGTGTGTGGACGCACACAGGGGAGAAAGAAAGACTATGCACGCGCACAGAGTCGTGCGAGTGCTATGAGCAAGAGGTGAAACGCAATCTGTGCAGGCGCACAAGGGGTGTGCAGACGCACAGAAGAAGGAAAAAGTTTGGGTGCATACGCACAGCTCGTGCGTGCGCTACGACCAGGGGGTGTTGATCAAGCTGTGCGGGCGCACAAGAGGGTGTGCGCTCGCACGAGTTTTTTTTTTTTAAGAAAGGGGATGTGTGCGGCTGCACGCATAGTGTGCGGACGCATAGGAGGGAAAAAAAGGTGGTGTGCAAACGCACAACTTGTGTGTGTGCTGCGAACAGAGCAAGCTTTTGGGGGCGTGCGTGTGCACACTGTTGTGTGGACGCACAGGGATGGGAAAACAGGGGAGCTGTGCGCACACACAAGGCTGTGTGGACGCACAGGTCTCTATTCCTGCAACAAAAATTATGCCTTTAAGGCATCAAACTTGACATCCCAAACAAGTTTTCAAGTCGCAAATCATCACAAAACTCCCAAAAACACCTTATTTTACCAAAATTGCTCAACAAACATTAAAATAAAACCAACCAACCAAGCAAACTAACCAATTATTCATGAAAAAAAATGGGTAATCACTCATGCATTCATCATTTAAAAAATATGCATCTTCTTTGTGATAATAAGAAAAAAAGAAGTAGAAGAAAGAAAGAAAAGAAAAGAAAAAGAGATGATAATAACAATGTGATGCCAGGGTATTTTGGCCAGTTTCACTGACCTTTTCTTTATGGTTTTAAGGTAGTTTCATGCATTTTCTTAGGAAATAAGCAAGTTTTGGATAAATAATCACTTACATCTTGATTCAAGCAAACATTGTGAATTTTACATGATTTCATGAGAATTATGCATGAATTAAAGGACAAAATGAATGATGCATGTCTCATAACTTGGATCAGAGCTTTGATGCACTTTATTGATTGATTTCAGGATAAAGGAAGCAAGGAAGAACCACGTTAGCAGCCACGTTAGTCTAGCTAACGTGACCACTAACGTGGAATGAAGGCTAGCTTGCAACGTTAATGAAAAAAGTGATTGCCAATAACGCCTTCGTGAGCCATCATAGCCCACGTTAGTTGCCACGTTAACTATGTTAACGTGGAAGCTAACGTGGAAGAGAAGTAGAACTCCAACGTTAGTGGTAAAAGTAAGTGCCACTAACGTTCCAAAAGGGGCAATTGGCCACGTTAAGAGCCATGTTAACTTAGTTAACGTGAGCTCTAACGTGAAAGAAGAAGATGATGCCAACGTTAGTGACACTCACCTTTGTCACTAACATTGGACTAAGCCCATATTGGCTACGTTAAAAGCCATGTTAACCTAGTTAACATGGACTCTAACGTAGAGGGAGCAAGAATAACCAACGTTACTGACACTCACCTTTGTACTAACGTTGAATTGAGCCACTATGAGCCACGTTTGTTGCCACGTTAATTACATTAACGTGGAAGCTAACGTGGAGAAGAGGGATGATGGCCAACGTTAGTGACACTCACCTTTGTGACTAACGTTGGAGATGGCTATCAATACCACGTTAGAAGTCACGTTAACTTAGTTAACGTGAACTCTAACGTGGGAAGTAGGGGCGTTCTGAAGCGTTAGTGACAAAGGTAAGTGTCACTAACGCTCTCGAAGATTTGGCAAGCCTACGTTAAAGGCCACGTTAACTATTCTAACGTGAACTCTAACTCAGGGAGAAAGGGGTACTCTCAATGTTATTGAAAAAGGTAAACCCCAGTAACGTTTGCGAAGGGCCAAGGGTTAACGTTAGTAGTCATGTTAGTGCCACTAACGTTGAAGTTAATGTGGACCACTTTGGGTTAGGAACGTTAGCGAAAAAGGTGATTGTCACTAACGTTCTCAACCCCACTTTTTCACTTAATGTTAACACCACTAACGCCCTAAGCTAAAGTCCCTGCCTACTTCACACTTTCTCTACAAGTAAAGCTAAGCCCACTGAAGAAGATAACTGCTTCAACTCAAGATCCAAAGGCCCATATCCAAGACTTGAAGAGCCAACTAGAAGATCAGAAGAGTAGTATAAATAAGGAGAGCTTTGAACTAGAAAAGGGAGCTTTTGGGCATTATTAGAATTACTCTTTGTATTTTACTTTCTCTGCACTTCTAGCTTAACTTTCAGAATGTACTCTCCATCTTTGCTTTCCATTCCCAGAGCTATGAACAACTAAACCCCTTTCATTGGGTTAGGGAGCTCTGTTGTAATTTGATGGATCAATAATATTTTTCATAATCCTTCTTCTTTATTTTCTCTTGATTTTACTAGAAAGCTTTCAATCTTCATCCAATTCAGTAGTTATCTTGGAAAAGAAGCTATTCATACTTGGATCTCTTCTGAACCTTGGAAAAGGGATGAAGAGATCATGCTAGAAATGTTTTCTCATGTTGGACCAAATTGGGGTTTGGGCGGATATGGTGACATATAATTCTCCCAATACTTTGATTTGGAAATACATGTGGTATAATCAGTGACCATACTTCATCTCTTCTCATGAGCAATTAGACCAAGGAATTGGATATTGATCTGATTTGAGAGGTTGAATTACCAAGGAATTGGAATTCAATCACTTAAGATTGCCAAGGAGATCAATGAATGCATTGATTGAGGAAGAGATGAAAAATGAACTTGATCCGGAGAATGCAACATCTCCTAAGCCCAATGAATTCCCCATTTCTGATCTTACCCATTCTCTTTACTTATTGCCATTTACTTTCATGCTAAACTTCCCTTCCCATTTAAGATACTGCAATTTACTTCCCGTCATTTATTTTCTGCTGTTTACTTTCTCACCATTTAATTTCCTGCAATTCTCAACTCACTTTTTGCTTAGCTCAACTAGAATATTCTTCCAATTAAAGTTGCTTGACCAATCAATCCCGGTGGGATTCGACCTCACTCTACTGTGAGTTTTTACTTGACGATAATTCGGTATACTTGCCGAAGAAAATTTGTTGAGAGACAAGTTTCCGTGCATCACAATGTAAATAAGAGATGCATATGTAGTTGAATTGGAAAGAGTATGCATGAGTGAATGTGAGAAAGAGAATAAATGGGTAGTTAGGTTGTTTTGTTATGTATTTGGGATGATATAGTGTTAGGTGGGATACTTGAGCTAATCAAAGTTCCAATCTATTAGCCCACTAAACCATATTAACCCTACCCTTACCTAAGCTCCATTACAACCCACAAAAGTCCTCATGATATTTGCACTCATTCATCAAGTATTAGTTGATTGTTAGATGACTTGCAAATCATTGAGAAACATGATTAAGGGAGGATTGAGTGATTAAACCCTACACACTGAGCGATTAGAGTGTAAACACATCCAGTGAGGGTTTCAATTGCTCAATTCTATGTTTCCATTGCTTATTTTGTATCTTTTTGCAAGTTATTGAACTTAATTTTGAAAATTCCAAATCAATCTTTGGACATTGATCATATTGCTATATTTTCCTTGTATTGGCCTTGAGCTCCTACTTTGGATTGATTGAGATTCTTTTGTTTGTTTTTGCCAAACTCAATAGGAATCATAGTGTAGATATATATAGATAGCATTTAGTATAGTTACATACATGTAGGTAGTTGCATTAATAATTACCCCTTCATTCATCTCCTTTGGTTGGTTTAGCATGAGGACATGCTTGGTTTAAGTGTGGTGGAATTGATGAATCCATATTTTATGATATATTTTGGTTTGATTTGAGTGGATTCCATCACATAAACCTACATTTATTCGCCTAAATAGCATGCTTTTGTGAATTCTTTCCTAATTGTGCTTAATTGTGAAAAAATATGCTTTTCATGCTTAAATTGCCAATTTTAATTCACTTTTCTCCCATTTGATTCCTTGATATATTTGTTTGAGTGATTTAAGGTTTTGAAGGTAAGAATGGCTTGAGAAAGTGGAAGGAAACCATACAAAGTGGAAGAATTCAAGAAATAAAGGATTTGGAAAGCTGCCAGCCCTGACCTCTCTGTACTAAATGGGTCATAACGTGAGCTACAGTGGTCCAAATGAGGCGGTTCTAGCGTTATTGGAAAGCTAACGCCCGGGGCTTCAAAATGATATGCAATTTGCCATAGTGGACATAAGTCTACCTGTGCGTACGTATAAGTACTTGTGCGTCCGCACAGGTAAATTTTCAGCATGTGTGCGGACGCACGCATCTGTGCGTCCGCCCAGGTCCCTGCACGTGAGCTCATTAATGCAAATCACTGGGGACAAATTTTGGGCCTCCAAAACCCAATCCAACTAATTCTCTGAAGCTATTTAAGGCCAAAGTGAAGAGGAATGAAGGGAGGGGGGTAATTAGGTTTAGTTTTTATTATGTTTTCTCTTAGTTTCTAGAGAGAGAAGCTCCCCCCTCTCTCTAGAATTAGGGTTTTATTAGTTAATTTCCTTTTAATTTCAGCTTTTAATTCTTATTCTAGTGTAGTTTCATTTATGTTTCCATGTTCTTCTATCTTGTTCTTCTTCATTTCTCTTGTTATTTCCTTTATTTTGTCATCTTTATGCTTATGGATACTCTTTGTGACTTTAATTTTAATTAATGCAAATTTATGTTTCCATGTCATTTATTACCTTCTCTAGTTGTTATTGTCATTTTCTTGCTTTGGTAGTGTTAGAATTTATTTTATTACAATTTAATATTATTTTATTCTCATGCACACCAAGTGTTTGATAAAATGCTTGGCTTAGTTTTCACTTAGTTTTTCTCCACTTTTGGCTTGAAATTGTTGACTTTGGTGATCCTTGAGTCATTGATGTCCATTCTTGTTTGATATATTAGAGTAGTTAGTTGATTTGGTCTCCCTTGACTCTATGTGACCCCGTAGTGTTGACATAGGACTTAGGGATTAGAATTAACTATGCCTATTTGACTTATCTTCGATGTAAGGTTGACTAAGTAGGATTAACTCTTCATAATCATCATGTGTTTGTGGTCAATGTCTAGGATAGGTAGTCTTAGTTTTCAATTACTTGCCAAGAGGTTTCTTGCATTTTAATTTTCCTTGCTTTGACTTTTAATTGCTTTTGACTTTTATTGCTTTGATGTTTAATTTCTTGCATGTTTAGTTTTCACACTCTTGGTTGAGAAATTGGATGTTTGGGTGGAATTGAGTTGTCGATGTCCATCCCGCATTGTGTGAGAATGGTTAATTGATTTGGTTTCCATTGACGCTAGTCTTTCACTACGTAATTAGTGAGTTGACTAGGACTTATGGATTAAGATCAATTACACCTTTTGACTAATTCTCAAGGAGGATTGAGATCAATTGCTTCCACCCAATTGCCATGTTTGTGGTCCACAACCAGGATAGGAAGCCTAGATTACCCAATTTTTGCCAAGAGTTGCCATTTCCGTTCCTTGCATGTTCATTTACTTTCTTGCTATTTACATTCCTTGCTCTATTGCTTTCATTCCCAATCCCTCTTGCTCTCTCATAGCCAATAATCGTACATCTCATTTCAACTCCTAGGGAAGATGACCCAGGAGCTAAATACTTTCGGTTTATATTTGTTTTGATTTGAATTTAACATTTGATTTGGGAATTAATTGTTGGTCTAGACTATGATTTCAACGACGGAATTGTATTTTGTGAAAATCTAGATCAAAATGTTCGGAAAAGAGAGTTTAGGCCCCAAAATGATGACTCCTCCCCCACACTTAAGCTTTGCACGGTCCTCCGTGCACAAACACAATCCGGGGAGAATGGCTCTGAAGTGCTCTACCTTTAGCTGGCAGATGTGGGGGTTTGGGTTGTGGGGAAATTGCCAAGTCTAATGTATGCTCGGCATCTCCCTCCTCGGTGTCCTCCTCCTCTCCCAGCTCCTTGCCTTCACGTCTCATCCTCAAAAAGAATGAATAAAGTATAATTAAGAATCATAGGGCAAGTAGCACAAAAGGGTAGGGGAAACTAACAAGCATCTATTTGAGGAGTTTGCATAGTGGTGTGGATGATGAAAATGAGCTGTGTGTGTATTCCAAGTGTGCACGCGGTTAGAATACACACAACGGCCGGTTAAAATGGCATCCACACAATCAAAAAGTAAGTATGAGTTCCTCAATTAAATGGTATAAGTTGCAAGTAATAAATGAGTAATTAAACAAACAAAATCCTAATTGATTGCAAAAACAAACAAACAACCAAAAAAGTGTTATTTACACTATTCACATATTTAGAACAACCAAGATATAGCACTCATGACGCTAGCTCCCAGGCAACGGCGCCAAATTTGATAAAGAGAATTGTTGCATGCTTTGGAATCAATCAAAGACAAGCATCACTTCGTTGGTAGCATAGTCCAAACCAACAACGAATTCTCTTAATCAAATAATTCAATTCAAAACAAAATATAAACCGAGAGTAATTAAACATCGGGTCGTCTTCCCTAAGAATGCAAATGAAATGTTACTTCTTTTGGTTGTGAAGAGAAATAAAGGGGGTTTTCAAGCAAGATATGAAAGATTAAGAGAACTAAGCAATAATCAAAATTGGAAGGTAATGCAAGCAACAAGGAAAATGAGATAAAAACTAGTGAAAATGCAATAAAAGAAGCTTGACTTGGGAATGAGGATCCAAGGAATCCTATCATGGCCATAACCACAACTATGGTAATTATCATGAGTCAATCTCACCTAGTCAACCCCAACCATCGAGGAGTAAGTCAAGCAAGCATAATTGACCTTAATCCATAAGTCCTAACTAACTTACCAAACTAGTTGATAAAAGGCTAGCGTCAATGGAAACAAGAGCCAACTAACTACCCAAGAATTACCACTAAATGTTGGACATTATGACTCTAGTATCCAAGGAACTCAAATCACAAGCCAAGGTGGGAAAATCTACTCAAAATCTAGAGTTGGCATTTTCACGAACACCTTGTCTGCATAAACGTAAAACATGGAAGATTGCAAAGTAAAATGTAAAACTATAACCAACTATCAACAAAACCAAACATAAACAAGCAATCAAACATAAAGGAGGCATAAAATGTAAAATTCATCAATCAAAACTTCAAGAAACACAAAATTACAATATGAACAAAGTAACTTGAACCAAAAGGAAATGAAAGTAAAAGGGCTTTAATTAAAGAGGAAATTGAGAGTACTTACAATTGAAGAAGTAAAATCAAAGATCAAAGCTTGCTATAAAATGCTACAAGGAAATGGAAATTGAAAACCCTAAGAGAGCAATCTACTCTATACTACTCCTATAACTAATTACTATGAAAAATATGTATAAATTGCTCCAATGCCTCCCCCTTTGATAAGTGGTCAATTCTCCTTCATATAGCACTTCCAAACAGCAATTCAGCCTTCCAAAATGGGCCAAGAGGCCTCCAAATTCGCACAGCAAATGCCTCATTAATGAAATCACGTGCAGGGACCTGTGCGGACGCACAGACGAGTGCGTTCGCACACGCGGCTAAAAATTGACCTGTGCGTACGCAAACATGAAAATTCTCGCTTGTGCGCGCGCACGTAGGGCTATGCGCACGCACACTTCGCTGTGTGCTTTTCCTTGTTTTCTTCATGTTTTCTCCCTTGTGCATGCTTTCTTCCACTTTTGGCTATCCATTCTTGCCTCCAAGGCCTAAAATCACTCACAAACCATATCGCGGCATCGAATGACATAAAAGTGGAATTAAATTGCTCTATTAAAGCACAAAATTGCCTGTTTGTACATTTAGGATCAAATTAGGGATCAAACACAAAAGTATGCTATTTGGGTGCTTAAGTGTGAGTTCATGTGCTAGAATCCATCCAAATTGAGTCAAAATATACCATCAAATATGGACTCATCACACGTCACCCACGCGTGCGCGTCACCCACACGTACGCATCACCAGCCGAATTTTCAATCGCAACTTTGCAAACTATCGCAGGCGCCCTTTGCTGAAGAGCGTAGTGCCCAAGGTGCTCCTTCTGAATACACAAAGAGCTCTTGAAAGAGAGCGTTACGCCAAGGGTGCTATCTTGGTCATGTATAGTGCTTTGCAGGAGAGCGTTGCGCTCTTCAAACGAGCATAGCGCTCTTCAAACGAGTGTAGCACGCTACCCTGGGCTTTGAAGTGCTCTTTGCAAGAACGATGCGCCAAAGGCGCTCCCCTGTATCCAAGGCTCTCTATTTTTTTTCTCTTTTTCGTTGCTTTCTTCATTTTTTGTTGCTCTTTTCACCTGAAATTCAAGCAAGACACATTTCAAAGTAATATCCCATAAATTCATCATATAGTTCATATAATTGCATCACTTGAATGAGATTCTACCAATTCTATGATCCTTTTAGATTAGAGGAAGAGGTAGATGATGTAAGTCATCAGAATACCATACAGTCTTACAATCTCCTTTATGTATAAACGTGCTAGCTCCTCTAAGGTATAGTTCATTTGAACAGGCAAGAAGTGAACAAACTTTGTCAGTCGATCCAAAATTACCCATACTATGTCAAATCCAGTTCTTGTCCTCGGCAAACCAGATACGAAATCCGTTGATATGCTTTCCCACTTCCATTGCTGAACTTCTAAAGGTTGAAGGGCTCCCGATGGTCTCTGGTGTTCAATCTTTACTTTCTAACAAGTTAGACATTTTGAAAAATGTGTCGCTACGTCACTTTTCATACCAGGCCACCAAAACATCGACTTTAGATCATGGTACATTTTTGTGTTTCCCCGATGAATTGAGAACTTACTTTAAAAAGCTTACTTCAGGATGTCTTGCCGCAAATTCCCAACATTCGACACACACATTTTCCCCTTGTACCTTCAGATTCCGTCTTTGTCCCACGAGACTCTCCATCGTTTCCCTGTTTCATTTGCCGGTAATACCTTCTGCAATTCTTGATCATTTTGTTGAGCTTTCTCAATTTCATCTTTAAAGGTACTCGAGATTCGTAATTGATTCAAGCATACACCCCCAGCTACTTCTTTAACTCCTAGGCTCAGAATTTCAAGTTCCTTCAAAAGTTGCACCTCTTTAAGCATCATCCATGCAACATATAGTGATTTTTGACCCAAGGTTTTTGCCACCACGTTTGCTTTTTCCGGATGGTAACTTAGCTCAAAGTCGTAGTCCTTTAGTAACTCCATCCACCTCCTCTACCGCATATTAAGCTCTCCCTGATCAAAGAGATATTTCAAACTCTTATGATCAGAGGAAACATGAAATTTAACCCCATAAGGGTAATGCCTCCACACTTTCAGCGGCAACACAACTGCAGCAAGTTCCAGGTCGTTCATCAAATGATTAACTTTATGAGGTCTTAACTGTCGTGAAGCATACGCTACAACTATCCTTTGATTGCTTACTACATGGCCTAAAAACTTTACTTCGCCTTTTTAGAACTCACACTTGGACAATTTTGCATAGAGTTTCCTTTTCTTCAGTATCTATAACACAGTTCTCAAGTGTTCAGCATGCTCTTCATCAGTCTTAGAATAAATGAGTATGTCATCAATGAAGACGACAACGAACTTATCCAAACGGATTGAAAATTTTATTTATGAAGTCCATAAACACTACAGGAGCATTTGTTAACCCAAAGGACATTACGGTATACTCATAGCGACCGTAACGGATCTTGAAAGTAGTCTTAGGGATGTCTTTGTCTTATACCCTTATCTGGTGATAACCGGATCACAAGTCAATCTTATAGAAAACACCACCTCCTTGTAACTGATCTATTAGATCGTCAATTCTCAGCAGTGGATATTTATTCATTACTTTGACCTTGTTCAGTTGCCTGTAGTCCACGCATAGACACATACTTTCATCCTTCTTTTTCACCAACTCCCCACGGTGAAAATCTTGGGCGAATAAATTTCTTACTCATTAATTCCTCAAGCTGAGATTTAAGTTTAGTTAATTCCAAAAGATTCTATAGGCGCAATCGATATTGGTCCTGCTCCAGGCACTGATTCAATCATAAACTCGATTTCTCGAGCAGGAGAAAATTCAAGAATTTCTTTTGGAAACAATTCTAGAAATTTATTCATGATCGGGATCTTACCTAACCTTTGTTCCTTGCCCGTCACATTTGCAGCCAACAACATAACACCCTGACATTCACATCCACTACAATTTACTACCAGAGAGTTCAAATAGTACCCCTATGCCACAACCGGTCCTTCTGACCCTTCTGACATAAAATGTATCAAACTTTTAGAACAGTCGAGCAGAACGCAGTTCTTAGATAACCGCTCTGCATGGAGTCCTTGGATGGTAACTCCCTCATCTCACACAAGTCATTTCATTCTGTGGCTACTTTCCAAACCTTCTTCCCTGATGATTATTACTGTTATTGTTGCCTCTCCTGTGAGCATTCTGTCCCAGAGGTATTGGTGGAATATAGCCTCCTCGCTTAATGTTCTGGCCCCTATGTGCAAAGTTTCTTCCTTGATTTCTCTGGAAGGATCCCCTGTGATCTCCTTTGTCCAACATAGCATTCCTCGCACAATCCTCAGCCATTCTGCTTTTGTAAACTAATTCAGAAAATTTCTGCTCTCCATAGGGCCCACAGTATTTAGAATGTTGCTCCGTAGTCCTCCTTTATATTTAATTCATTTCCATTCCTCGAAGTCTCTCGAAGCACCCAGACAATTCGGGAAAACTAGAACAGTTCCTCAAATTTATTTGTATACTCAGCCACTGACATTGCACCCTGTCTCAGTTATAGCAATTCAAGTTCCTTCGCCGTACTGACTGAACTCGAAAAGTATTTCTTGTAAAATTCAGCTTGAAAAGAATTCCAGGGTATAGCATTGTCAACCTACTGCAGAAGGCATCGCGTTCCCTGCCACCAATATTGTGCATCGCCCATTAATTGATAAGTTGCAAACTCGATGCACTGATCTTCAGGCACTGATGACAAGTCATCCTAGCCTATTTTAACTAGTCTTTTTCTTTTGTTTTCATTAGAATTATGCACTTTCTTGAACCATAAGCAAGCTAATTGAGTAGATTTTCATGTTTCCCTTGATTGAATCAACCATGTATAAATTCATGCCATTTCATGAGGTTTTATGCTAAAATTGTTGCATATTATGATAGAATGAATATCTCATGATTATGAGCATAGCTTTGATGAGTTTGGTTGATTAATTATAGGTGAAGAAAGCTTGGAGAAAGGTTGAAGCAAGAAGGAATGGCTAGGAGTGAAGAGAGGACAATGGAATAAGTGAATTTGAACCAGGAAGCAAAAAGCTGGACCTAAAGTTAGCATCAAACTTTTGCACAAACTTTTGGTTGAAAAGTTAGCCCCAACGTTAGACCCCTAACTTGGAGGCTAACGTTGGAACTTGAAATTTCTCACCTGGGCACCAAAAGTTTGCGCCAACGTTAGCCCCCTAACTTGGTGGCTAACGTTGGCGCCACAAGTACACAAGGCAAGGCCAACGTTAGGGTCAAAGTTAGACCCCTAACGTTGGCACCAACGTTCATATCAGCCAAGTGGTGCTAGCTGATATGAAAAGTTGGAGCAAAAGTTAGACCCTAACTTTTGCTCAAACTTTTGGTCCAACTTTTGCAAAACTCAAACCCGGTTCAATTGGTTCACTTTGGTTCTTCTCCAAACTTCAAGAGCAATCAACCAAGGCCTCTTTCAACCCAATTCCACCAAGAGCAAGGGCCCAACTCAAGGCTTGCAGATCATTGGAAGAAAGTGTATAAATAGGATAGAATTCAAGTTCTTCGGGGAGCTTTCTTTTGGAATTTTCATAATAGTTTTCGGAGAGCTTTTGATATTGAGTGATTTTTAATTTCTTGTCTTGAGGAAGGAGAATTCACTTCTCTTCCTCTCAGTTTTATTGCTTTCAATTTCAATTACAATTGTCTTGGATTTTGGGTTGGAGAATTGAAGAAATTCTGTTTCAATCTCAACCTTGGATCTCTCTGTTTATTTACTGCAATTGAATTTCCGTTTCTGTTACTTGATTCTCATTTACTTTCCTTGCAATTTACAATTTCCTTTGCAATTATTCTTGTTGGATCTAGGAAGGCATTGAGATCTAGACTTGGTTTTCTAGTCTCTGGGTCCTGAGATCTGAATTCCCAATTTACATTCTGTTTCTTGCTTTTAATGTTCATTTACTTCACTGCTTCAAGATCCGTTTCAATCCCAATTCCCTTTTACTCTTCTGTTTAATGCAATTCAACTTTTCCTTGTTTAAATTCTGCAAATCCATTCCCCAATTCCCTTTTACATTTCGAGCCATTTACATTTCTTGCACTTTAAGATTCCGCAATTTACATTTCTTGCACTCTAAGTTTCTGCTATTTAATTTCTTGTTCTTTAAGATTCAGCACTTTAATTCCCTGTTCTCTTTACTTCCATGCAATTTAATTTCTGCAAATCACAAAACACTCAACCAAATCTTGATTCGCTTGACTAAATTAACCACTAAACTAAAATTGCTCAATCCTTCAATCCCTGTGGGATCGACCTCACTCTCGTGAGTTTTTATTACTTGATGCGACTCGGTGCACTTGCCGGTTAGATTTGTGTGTTTTGGGAGAAATTTATTTTTCCTCCAAAATATCTCATCAGGCACCTGCTGTGCTTGTTGAGCTCGCTCTATCGCCTGAAATCAATTATCTGCTTCTGTTGGGTTCGTGGTTCCTCTGAATATCGGTAAATTAATTTTCAAGAAATTTGCCAGTGTCATCGAGCCCTAATTTCCATTCCCATCATTTCCATTATTCGCTTGCTGACCCAACACTTCTACAGTGGCCTGCATAGCAGCAGCCATATTTTCCATAGCATTCATAAAGTTCACAGGGTTGTTCATAGCCATTTTAGGTTCCTCATTACTGTTATGACCTCTCCCTTGACCACGACCGCGTCCAAGAGGTGCCATCAGGTTCTTGTTCACACCAATTAAGTGATATCAAGGTGATCAGTCTCAATATCGCAAGTCTAGTGCTTCAAAGTCCCAAATGCATGCTCATGAACATTCATACCACATATATCAGTTAGATATCCTATTAGCACATAGACAGACACACAGAGTATGCATAGAAGCACAGTCAGTCCATTCCTCAGGCTTTACATGAATGAACTGCTCTGATACCATAATGTAACACCCTACCACACAGAGTCTTATGCTTAAGTCAAAACACTGAGGTGGCGAGACATTATGACTTCTAAAAATAAAATCATATATATAATATAGGTGAAAAAGGGTTTTATCTAGGAGCCTTTTGAGGAAAAGTTACTCAAAAGCGTTAAACAGAAAAGCGCATCACTCACGTAGGTGATAAACATAAACCAGATAGGATAAGAGCAAAGTGACATATACATATATACATAGGAAAAAAATTCCAAAGATACAGTTAACAAAGCTTCTAATCCAGCTCGCAAAGTTAAAACCTGCCAGAGCATACATACATATATACATATATACATGAGAAGCCCCAAAAGGCCCAAAATACACTTTAAAGAACCTGTTTCTCCAAATCAACCTTTAAGAGGGATAAAGCATAATATACATATACAATGGAGATATAAGAGTATCTATATATACATCAAACCAAAATAGAGTCCCACAAACACAAAAGTTCTTCGCCTTCAGAAGCTCCCAATATGTGGTGCGCAAAATGTGAACTCATACAACTTCACCGGCAAGTGCATCGGGTCGTCCATGTAATACCTCAGGTGAGTGAGGGTCGATCTCACGAGGATTATTGGATTCAGCAAGCAAGGCTTATCCAGTTGGACTTAGTCAGGCAAATAGTAAAAGGTGGTTGTTGTTGTTGTTGTAAATACATAAACAGTAAATTAGCAAGTAAAGAAAGCAATTAAACAGAATTGGTGTAAAACAATGATGAGAAAATAGTTAAGGTCTTGGAGATGTTTATCTTTCTGGATTAAGACTTCTTACCAACAATTTTAGCAATGAGTGATTCATTCTATGGCAAACTATAAGTGATTAAAACCTAATCTCTTAGTGATTTAATCACCTCTAATCCTATTAAAATGCCACAGACAAGGTTACTTATTTCGGATTAGAGGGTGATGTTCAGAAAACTAGTTTAGTGCCACAAAAACCCCAATTGCCCAAGGCTAACCGGATTCTGTGTCACATATCCAAATTAGTCCAGGTAATTCGCAGTTTAGGAGGAATGTTTTCAAGCCGTGGCTCAAGCAAAATAGCTCTCTTGAGAATCACAAGAGCTCATGTAGAATAAGGGTCACACTTTCGTTCCACCATGATTCATATAAGAACGAAAGCAACACCTTAGAATTGAATCAAACATTAAATAAAATAGAAGAATAATAATCTTAATTCATATAAATAAATAGAGCTCCTAACCTTAACCAGGAGGTTTAATTGCTCATGACTTACAGAAAAATGCAGAAGTGAGGAGTCCCCCTCACAGAGGAGAGATCGACTATGTCCTTGGGGAGGAAGGAGGTCCCTTTTTATAGTAAAAACCTATAAGACTAATCCTAGAATTCAAATTCAAACTAAACCAAAACAAAATCAAATATAGATCAAATCAAATCTTTTGATTTGAAAGTTGAATTCTAGACCTAAAAGATATTGTTTGTAATTAAAAATTACAAAAAACAGATAAGATAACAATTAAGAGCTAAATCCAATTAAAGATTCTCCATGAGTGAGGTCGGACCCGTACTACTGGCGTTCAGTGCCAAAATGGGTGTTCAGTGCCGAAGAGGGGTAGTTCTGGCATTCTGGTGGGTGTTCAATGCCAAAATGTGTGTTCAACGCCGAGAGGGGGTGCTGGTTATGTCCCTCTTGGGCGCTAAACGCCAGGCTCGACGTTTAGCAGCAGTGTTGGCAGTGATTCCAGAAGAAAAGTATAGACTATTATATATCGTTGGAAAGATCTGGAAGGTAGGTTTCTAATGCCGTTGAACCTCTGTAACTCATGTTATGCTCATTGGAATTCAAGAAGGTCAGGGTTGACAGCATCTACTATCCTTTCTTCTTCTTTGCATAAGACTCTGCCAAATTCACCCGAAATTTACCTGAAATCATAAAAACACCACAAAATCACAAAGTATCATCCAAAGAGGATTTTTGCCCTAAAATATAATAAAACTTAATAAAATCTAACTAAAAACAACTAGAAAATGCTAGAAAAAAGGGTATAAGATGCGCACGCATCACAACACCAAACTTAAACTGTTGCTTGTCCTCAAGCAACCAAAACAATATAAGACCAAGGAAGAGAAAGCACACAAGATTCGAGTTGTCAATGAAGCGCAGGTCCAATTACTAAATGGAGCTATTAACACTCTATTTCTGAATAGTTTTGGCACCTCACTATCCTTTGAAGCTCAGAAATATTAGCTTCCTTCTGAACTAAAACTCAGATGATATTATTGATTCTCTTCTTTATGTTCTTATTGATTCTAGAACACACCTTTGAGCCCAGCCGTGACTCTAAGTGTTTTGTTTTCAAGTTTAGCTTGATACATAAACACCACAAGCACTTAACTGGGGGAACACTTTAGATTCAACTTTTACTTTGCATTTATTCCCAGACAGTGGTGCTTAGAGCCTTAGGCGTACTCTTCAACAGCATTGGGTCATGACTTTAAATGCTTAGTCTCAAGGTTTACTTGACACTTTCATAGCACAAGTATATAGTTTGGGACAACGACTCTTTTGAGCTTTTTAGATCAATTTTGACCCTCCTAACCATTGATTCTCAAAGCCTTGGACCTTTTTCATTTGATTTTTCCTCTTTCTTTTTTGATTTTCTTTTTTTTTTGGTGGTTTTTTTGCTTCAAGAATCAATCTTTTTAGTATTTCAGAGAATCAATAATGTTTCTCTAAATTGTTATTCCTCAAGACCTAATATGCCCAACCCCAACATGAAGTATGCACAGTTGAATCATACATTCGGAAAATAAAGATAAGGCCACCACATCTAAGTAATTAGAATAACTCATAATATGACTCAAGACCTTGTGCATCTTACTATTTCTTTTTCAATAAATTTTTCTTAAGCTTGATGCGGAGTACATAAGTCATCTTTAAATAAAATAAACAAAAGAAATACTACTAGAAAACAAAGAAACTCTAAGTGTGATCATGCAACTAGAATAGAAAATAGATAATAGAATACAAAGAAAATAGAGATAAAATAAATTAGGGAGAATGAAATTAGACCACCTCAGTGATGGCAGCCATTACTCCCTTCGGGGAATCCTCTGGAGCATTTAAGCTCCTCAATGTCACGCCCCTACCTCCTCTGGCGTTCAACTCCAAGGAAGACCTCTACACGTGAAAGCTTCAATGCTCAGCCCAAGCACACACCAAGTGGGCCCGGAAGTAGATTTCTGCATCATTTACTCATTTCTGTAAACCCTAGTAACTAGTCTGATATAAATAGGACCTTTTACTATTGTATTAGGCATCTTTTGATCAGTTTAGATCTCTAGACCTCCATGGGAGGCTGGCCACTCGACCATGTCTACCTTATTTTCACTTATGTATTTTCAACGGTAGAATTTCTACACACTATAGATTAAGGTGTGGAGCTCTGCTGTTCCTCATGAATTAATGCAAAGTACTATTGTTTTTCTATTCAACTCAAGCCTATTTCTTCTCTAAGATATTCATTCACACACAAGAATATGATGAATGTGATGATTATATGACGCTCATCACCATTCTCACTTATGAACGCGTGCCTGACAAACACTTCTGTTCTACATGAAAGCAAGCTTGAATGCATATCTCTTAGCCTCTTGATTTACGATCAGAGTCTTAGTGGTATAGGCTAGAATTATTTGCAGCCATTATTGAGATCCAGAAAGTCTAAACCTTGTCTGTGGTATTCCGAGTAGGATCTGGGAAGGGATGGCTGTGACGAGCTTCAAACTCACGAGTGCTGGGCGTAGTGACAGATGCAAAAGGATTACTGAATCCTATTCCAGCATGATCGAGAACTGACAGATGATTAGCCGTGCAGTGACAGCACATTTAGACCATTTTCACTGAGAGGACGGGATGTAGCCATTGACAACGGTGATGCCCAACATACAGCTTGCCATGGAAAGGAGTAGGAATGATTGGATGAAGACAGTAGGAAAGTAGAGATTCAGAAGGAACAAAAGCATTTCTATACGTTTATCTGAAATTCTCACCAATGAATTACATAAGTATCTCTATCCTGTTTTATATTTTAATTATATTTTAATTATCAAATATCCATAACCATATGAATCTGCCTGACTGAGATTTGCAAGATCACCATAGCTTGCTTTAAGCCGACAATCTCCGTGGGATCGACCCTTACTCACGTAAGGTTTATTACTTGGACGACCCAGTGCACTTGCTGGTTAGTTGTGAGAAGTTGTGACAAAGAACTAAGATTATGAACGTGCGTATTGAGTTTTTGG
Source organism: Arachis hypogaea (assembly GCF_003086295.3). Classification (NCBI taxonomy): domain Eukaryota; kingdom Viridiplantae; phylum Streptophyta; class Magnoliopsida; order Fabales; family Fabaceae; genus Arachis; species Arachis hypogaea. The sequence continues at coordinate 94,386,298 of NC_092046.1, read as the reverse complement.
CGCCATTACCTAGGTATGAATGATCACGATTTTGTGCACCAAGTTTTTGGCGCCGTTGCCGGGGATTGTTCGAGTTAGGACAACTGACGGTTCATGTTGTTGCTCAGATTAGGTAATTTTATTTTAATTTTAAGCTTTTTATTTCTTATTTTCGAAAAATACAAAAAAAAAGTTTTTTCTTCTTTTTCATTTTTCCCAAAATTATTTTCGAAAAAAAAATTAATAAAATCATAAAAACCAAAAATAATTTTGTGTTTCTTGTTTGAGTCTTGAGTCAAATTTTAAGTTTGGTATCAATTGCATATTTTTAAAATTTGTGCATTTTTTGAAAACTCATGCATGTGTTCTTCATGATCTTCAAGTTGTTCTTGACAAGTCTTCTTGTTTAATCTTCATATTTTCTTGTTTTGTGTCTTTTCTTGTTTTTCATTTGTATTTTCAATTTGTTAGTGTCTAAAGTTTGAAAATTTCTATGTTTGGTGTCTTGCATGTTTTTCTTTTCTTGAAAATTTTTCAAAATAAGTTCTTGATGTTCATCATGATCTTCAAAGTGTTCTTGGTGTTCATCTTGACATTCATAGTGTTCTTGCATGCATTCATTGTTTTGATCTTGAATTCTCATGTTTTGAGTCTTTTCATTATTTTTCTCTTTCATCATTAAAAATTCAAAAATCAAAAAAATATCTTTCCCTTTTTCTTCTCATAAAATTCGAATATTTGAGTTGACTTTTTCACAAATTTTTAAAATCTAGTTGTTTCTTATGAGTCAAATCAAATTTTCAATTAAAAAAATTCTATCTTTTTCAAATCTTTTTCAAAAATAAAATCTTTTTCATTTTTTTTTCATATTTTTTAAAATTTCAAGTTGATTTTCAAAATTTTTTTCTTATTCTTACTTCATATTTTCGAAATTAATGCTAGCAATTAATCTCATTAATTCAAAAATTTTAAGTTTGTTACTGGCCTATTAAGAATCCTATCTTTTAAAATCCTATCTTTTAGTTTCTTGTTAGTCAAGTAATCATCTTTAATTTTCAAAAATCAAATCTTTTTAATTTCCTTTTTTAAATCTTTTTCAAATTAAATTTCAATCATATCTATTTCAATTTCAATCATATCTTTTCCAAAACTTAATCTCAAAATCTTTTCTAACTTCTTATCTTTTCAAATTTGATTTTCAAATCTTTTTCAATTAACTACTTGACTTTTAATTTGATTTTAAAAGTTTTCTATTTCAATCATATCTTTTTCAAAACCACCTAACTACTTCTCTCTCTCCAATTTTCAAAAATTACTAACCCCTTTTTCAAAATTCCTTTTTAATTAACTAATTGTTTTAAAGTTTAATTTAATTTCATTTCATTTTTCTTCTTAAAATTTTCGAATTTTAACTTTAATTTTTATCTTTATTTCATTTAATTTTCGAATTCTAACTAATAATTGAAATAAAAACAAAAATATTTTTCCTTTTTTTTTAATTTAAATTCGAATTTCTCTCTTCTCCTTCTTCTATCCTTCTCTTCTTCTACTCACATAAAGGAATCTCTATACTGTGACATAGAGGATTCCTCTTCTTTTCTGTTCTTTTCTTTTTCATATGAGCAGGAACAAGGATAAGAACATTCTTGTTGACGTTGATCCTAAACCTGAAAGGACTCTGAAGAGGAAGCTAAGGGAAGCTAAAGCACAACTCTTTGGAGAAAATCTGATAGAATTTTTCGAAAAAGGAGACATGGCCGAAAATAATAATAATGGTGGAGATGCAAGAAAGATGATTGGTGACTTTATTGCACCAAATTCCAACTTACATGGAAGAAGCATCTCACCCTGCTATTGGAGCAAACAATATTGAGCTAAAGCCTCAATTAGTTTATCTGATGCAACAGAATTGCAAGTTTTATGGACTTCCATCAGAAGATCCTTTTCAGTTCTTAACTGAATTCTTGCAGATGTGTGATACTATTAAAACCAATGGGGTTGATCCCGAGGTCTATAGGCTTATGCTTTTCCCATTTGCTGTAAGAGACAGAGCTAGAATATGGTTGGACTCTCAACCTAAAGATAGCCTGAACTCTTGGGATAAGCTGGTCACGACTTTCTTAGCCAAGTTCTTTCCTCCTCAAAAGCTTAGCAAGCTTAGAGTGGATGTTCAAACCTTCAAACAAAAAGAAGGTGAATCCCTCAATGAAGCTTGGGAGAGATACAAGCAACTGACCAAAAAGTGTCCTTCTGACATGCTTTCAGAATGGATCATCCTGGATATATTATATGATGGTTTGTCTGAATTATCAAAGATGTCATTGAACCATTCTGCAGGTGGATCCATTCACCTAAAGAAAACGCCTGCAGAAGCTCAGGAACTCATTGACATGGTTGCAAATAACTAGTTCATGTACACTTTTGAAAGGAATCCTGTGAGTAATGGGACGCCTCAGAGGAAGGAAGTTCTTGAAATTGATACTCTGAATGCCATATTGGCTCAGAACAAAATATTGACTCAGCAAGTCAATATGATTTCTCAAAGTCTGAATGGATTGCAAGCTGCATCCAACAGTACTAAAGAAGCATCTTCTGAAGAAGAAGCTTATGATCCTGAGAACCCTGCAATAGCAGAGGTGAATTACATGGGTGAACCCTATGGAAAAACCTATAATCCCTCATGGAGAAATCATCCAAATTTCTCATGGAAGGATCAACAAAAGCCTCAATAAGGCTTTAATAATAGTGGGAGAAACAGGTTTAGCAATAGCAAGCCTTTTTCATCATCCACTCAGCAACAAACAGAGAATTCTGAGCAGAGTCCATCTAGCTTAGCAAATATAGTCTCTGATCTATCTAATGCCACTCTAAGTTTCATGAATGAAACAAGGTCCTCCATTAGAAATTTAGAGGCACAAGTGGGCCAGCTGAGTAAAAGAGTCACTGAAACTCCTCCTAGTACTCTCCCAAGCAATACAGAAGAGAATCCAAAAAGAGAGTGTAAGGCCATAACCTTACTTGGTGTGGCCGAACCCAGAGAGGAGGAGAAGGATGTGAATCCTAGTGAGGAAGACCTTCTGGGATGTTCACTGACCAGTAAGGAGTTTCCCTTTGAGGAACCACAGGAATCTGAGGCTCATCTAGAGACCATAGAGATTCCATTGAACCTGCTTCTACCCTTTATGAGCTCTGATGAGTATTCTTCCTCTGAAGAGGATGAAGACATTACTGAAGAGCAAGTTGCTAAGTACCTTGGTGCAATCATGAAGCTGAATGCCAAATTATTTAGTAATGAGACTTGGGAAGATGAACCTCCCTTGCTCACCAATGAATTGAATGCATTGGATAGGCAGAAATTACCTCAAAAGAAACAGGATCCTGGTAAAGTCTTAATACCCTATACTATAGGCACCATGATCTTTGAGAAGGCTCTGTGTGACCTAGGGTCAAGCATTAACCTTATACCACTCTCTGTAATAGAGAAACTGGGAATCTTTGAGGTACAAGCTACAAGAATCTCACTAGAGATGGCAGACAAATCAATGAAACAGGCTTATGGATTAGTAGAGGACTTGTTAGTAAAGGTTGAAGGCCTTTACATCCCTACTGATTTCATAATCCTAGACACTGGGAAGGATGAGGATGAATTCATCATCCTTGGAAGACCCTTCCTAGCCACAGCAAAAGCTGTTATTGATGTGGACAGAGGAGAGTTAGTCCTTCAACTGAATGAGGACAACCTTATGTTTGAAACTCAAGAATCCCCTTCTGTAACCATGGAGAGGAAGCATGAAAACCTTCTCTCACTGCAGAGTCAACCAAAGACCCCATAGTCAAACTCTAAGTTTGGTGTTGGGAAGTCCCAAAAATGCTCTGAACATCTGTGAGGCTCCATGAGAGCTCACTGTCAAGCTATTAACTTTAAAGAAGTGCTTGTTGGGAGGCAACCCAATGTTATTTAATTATATCTATTTATTTTCCATTGCTATTTTATGTTTTCTTTAGGTTGATGATCATGTGAAGTCACAAAAACTACTGAAAAATCAAAATCAAAATGAAAAACAGCATTAAAAATAGCTCACCCTGGAGGAAGAGCTTACTGGCGTTTAAACTCCAGTAAGAAGCATCAAACTGGCGTTTAACGCCAGAAAGAAGCATCAAGATGGTGTTAAATGCCAGAAACAAGCACCAGACTGGCGTTTAACGCCAGAACAGAGCATGGAATTGGCGTTAAACGCCAGACACAAGCAGTAAGCTGGCGTTTAACGCCAGACATGCATTCTAAGGGCGTTTTGCACGCCTAATTAGAGCAGGGATGCTAAGTCCTTGACCCCATTGGATCTGTGGACCCCACAGGATCCCCACATACCCTTCTTCTCCCCTCTTCACACCTTTTCATAACCCTCTTCCCCAAATACCCTTCACCATTCACCTCAATCACTCTTCCCCATCACCTTTTAACCACTCACATCCCTCCACTCTTCCCCATAAACACCACCTACCTCCAAAATTCAAATTCTTTTCCCTCCCAAACCCAACCCTAATGGCCGAACCCTAAACCTCCCCCTACTCGTATATAAACCCCTCATTCCTTCTTTATTTTCACACAACACAACCATCTCTTCTTCCCCTTGGCCGAATACACACCTCTCTCCCTCTCCTCCATTTTTCTTCTTCTTCTCCTTCTTTCTTTCTTCTTTTGCTCGAGGACGAGCAAACCTTTTAATTTTGGTGTGGTAAAAGTATTACTTTTTGTTTTTCCATAACCATTAATGGCACCTAAGGCCAGAGAAACCTCAAGAAAGAGGAAAGGGAAGGTAATTGCTTCCACCTCTGAGTCATGGGAGATGGAGAGATTCATCTCAAAGGTCCATCAATGCCACTTCTATGAAGTTGTGGCCAAGAAAAAGGTGATCCCTGAGGTCCCTTTTAAGCTCAAAAAGAGCGAATATCTGGAGATCCGACAAGAGATTAGAAGAAGAGGATGGGAAGTTCTCTCTAATCCTATTCAACAAGTCGGGATCTTAATGGTTCAAGAGCTCTATACAAATGCATGGATCACTAGGAACCATGATCAAAGTATGAACCCGAATCCAAAGAATTGGCTTACCATGGTTCGGGGGAAATACTTAGATTTCAGTCCGGAAAATGTAAGGTTGGCATTCAACTTGCCAATGATGCAAGAAAACGCACGCCCCTATACTAGAAGGGTCAACTTTGATCAAAGGTTGGACTAAGTCCTCATGGACATATGTGTAGAAGGAGCTCAATGGAAAGTTGACTCAAGAGGCAAGCCGGTTCAATTGAGAAGACCGGACCTTAAGCCTGTAGCTAGAGGATGGTTGGAGTTTATTCATCGCTCAATTATTCCTACTAGCAACCGGTCTGAAGTTACTATAGACTGGGCCATCATGATCCATAGTATCATGAATGGGGAGGAAGTGGAAGTTCATGAAATTATACCTCAAGAACTCTACAAGGTGGCTGACAAGTCCTCCACTTTGGCAAGGTTAGCCTTACCTCACCTCATTTGCCACCTATGTAATTCGGCTGGGATTAACATAGAGGGAGACATCCTCATTGATGAGGACAAGCCCATCACTAAGAAAAGGATGGAGCAAACAAGAGACCATGGACCTCAACAAGAGCATGAGGAAATTCCTCACCATGAAATCCCTGAGATACCTCAGGGGATGCACTTTCCTCCACAAAACTATTGGGAGCAAATCAACACCTCCCTAGGAGGATTAAGCTCCAACATGGGACAACTAAGGATGGAGCACCAAGAGCACTCCATCATTCTCCATGAGATTAGAGAAGATCAAAGAGCTATGAGGGAGGAGCAACAAAGGCAAGGAAGAGACATAGAGGAGCTTAAGAGCACCATTGGTTCTTCAAGAAGAGGAAGACGCCACCCTCACTAAGGTGGACCCGTTCCTTAATCTCCTTGTTCTTATTTTTCTATTTTTTGTTTACTATGCTTTATGTTTTATTTATGTTTGTATCTTCACTCTATGATCATTAGTGTTTAAGTGTCTATGTCTTAAAGCTATGAATGTCCTATGAATCCATCACCTTTCTTAAATGAAAAATGTTTTTAATCACAAAAGAACAAAAAGTACTTGAATTTTGAATTCATCCTTGAAATTAGTTTAACTAATTTGATGTGGTGACAATACTTTTTGTTTTCTGAATGAATGCTTGAACAGTGCATATGTCTTTTGATATTGTTGTTTATGAATGTTAAATATGTTGGCTCTTGAAAGAATGATGAAAAGGAGAAATGTTATTTGATAATCTGAAAAATCATAAAAATGATTCTTGAAGCAAGAAAAAGCAGTGTAGAACAAAGCTTGCAGAAAAAAATAAATGCGAAAAAAAAAATATATATATATATATATATATAAAAGAAAGAAAAAGCAAAAGCAAGCAGAAAAAGCCAAGAGCTCTTTAAACCAAAAGAGAAGAGCAAAAAGCCAATAGCCCTTTAAACCAAAAGGCAAGGGTAAAAAAGATCCAAGGCTTTGAGCATCAGTGGATAGGAGGGCCTAAAAGAATAACATCTTGGCCTCAGCGGCTAAACCAAGTTGTCCCTAACCATGTGCTTGTGGCGTGAAGGTGTCAAGTGAAAACTTGAGACTGAGCAGTTAAAGTCGAGGTCCAAAGCAAAAAGAAGAGTGTGCTTAAGAACCCTGGACACCTCTAATTGGGGACTCTAGCAAAGCTGAGGCACAATCTAAAAAGGTTCACCCAATTATGTGTCTGTGGCATTTATGTATCCGGAGGTAATACTGGAAAACAAAATGCTTATGGCCACGGCCAAGACTCATAAAGTAGCTGTGTTCAAGAATCAACATATACTGAACTAGGAGAATCAATAACACTATCTGAATTCTGAGTTCCTATAGATGCCAATCATTCTGAACTTCAATGGATAAAGTGAGATGCCAAAACTATTCAGAGGCAAAAAGCTACTAGTCCCGCTCATCTAATTGGAGCTAAGTTTCATTGATATTTTGAAATTTATAGTATATTCTCTTCTTTTTATCCTATTTGATATTCAATTGCTTGGGGACAAGCAACAATTTAAGTTTGGTGTTGTGATGAGCGGATAATTTATATGCTTTTTGGCATTATTTTTACATAGTTTTTAGTATGATTTGATTAGTTTTTAATATATTTTTATTAGTTTTTAAATAAAAATCTCATTTCTGGACTTTACTATGAGTTTGTGTGTTTTTGTGTGATTTCAGGTACTTTCTGGCTGAAATTGAGGGACTTGAGCAAAAATCAGATTCAGAGGATGAAGAAGGACTGCATATGTTGTTGGATTCTGACCTCCCTGCACTCAAAGTGAATTTTCTGGAGCTACAGGAGTCTCAAAGGTGCGCTCTTAATTGCGTTGGAAAGTAGACATCCAGGGCTTTCCAGCAATATATAATAGTCTATACTTTGCCCGAGTTTAGACGACGCAAACTGGCATTCAACGCCAGCTTCCTGCCCTATTCTGGAGTTAAACGCCAGAAACAGGTTGCAAAGCAGAGTTAAACGCCAAAAACAAGTTATAAACTGGCCTTCAACTCCAAGGAAGACCTCTACACGTGAAAGCTTCAATGCTCAGCCCAAGCACACACCAAGTGGGCCCGGAAGTGGATTTCTGCATTATTTACTCATTTCTGTAAACCCTAGTAACTAGTCTGATATAAATAGGACCTTTTACTATTGTATTAAGCATCTTTTGATCATTTTAGATCTCTAGACCTCCATGGGAGGCTGGCCACTCGGCCATGTCTACCCTATTTTCACTTATGTATTTTCAACGGTAGAGTTTCTACACACCATAGATTAAGGTGTGGAGCTCTGCTGTTCCTCATGAATTAATGCAAAGTACTATTGTTTTTCTATTCAACTCAAGCCTATTTCTTCTCTAAGATATTCATTCGCACACAAGAACATGATGAATGTGATGATTATGTGACGTTCATCACCATTTTCACTTATGAACGCGTTCCTGACAAACACTTCCGTTCTACATGAAAGCAAGCTTGAATGCATATCTCTTAGCCTCCTGATTTATGATCAGAGTATTCGTGGTATAGGCTAGAATTATTTACGGCCATTTTTGAGATCCAGAAATTCTAAACCTTGTCTGTGGTATTCCGAGTAAGATCTGGGAAGGGATGGCTGTGACGAGCCTCAAACTCGCGAGTGCTGGGCGTAGTGACAAACGCAAAAGGATTACTGAATCCTATTCCAGCATGATCGAGAATCGACAGATGATTAGCCGTACGGTGACAGCGCATTTGGACCATTTTCACTGAGAGGACGGGATGTAGCCATTGACAATGATGATACCCAACATACAGCTTGTCATGGAAAGGAGTAGGAACGATTGGATGAAGACAGCAGAAAAGCAGAGATTCAGAAGGAACCAAAGCATCTCTATACGCTTATCTGAAATTCTCTCCAATGAATTACATAAGTATCTCTATCCTGTTTTATATTTTAATTATATTTTATTTATCAAATATCCATAACCATATGAATCTACCTGACTGAGATTTGCAAGATGACCATAGCTTGCTTCAAGCCGACAATCTCTGTGGGATCGACCCTTACTCACGTAAGGTTTATTACTTGGACGACCCAGTGCACTTGCTGGTTAGTTGTGCGAAGTTGTGACAAAGAACTAAGATTATGAACGAGCGTATTAAGTTTTAGCGCCGTTACCAAGGAATGAATGATCACGATTTCGTGCACTATAGTACATCCCTTGAGGCATCTCCAGAATATCCTGTGGAGGTGGCGGAATGGGTTCTTGCTCTGGTCCTTGTGCAGGCTCCCTAGCGTGCTCCATACCCTTTCTTGTGATGGGTCTCTCCTTGTCAATCAGGGTATCTACCCCTATGCAAACTCCAGCTGCTACACATAGGCGGTATATGAGAAGAGAGAACACCAGCCTTGCTTGGGTGGAGGGTTTGTCAGCTACCTTGTAAATTTCTTGAGGATCACCTCATGTACCTCCACCACACTGCCGAGCATGATGCAGTGGATCATTACTGCTCTCTCAACTATAACCTTAGAGCGGTTACTCGTAGGGATGATTGAGCGTTGGATAAACTCCAACCATCCTCTATCAATTGGCTTAAGGTCAAGCCTACCCAGTTGGTAAGGCTTGCCTTGAGCGTCCATCCTCCACTAAGCTCCAGGCATGCAGATCTCAACAAGAACTTAATCCAGTCTTTGGTCAGAGTTGACCCTTCGAATGTAAGAGTGCGGGTCATCTTGTGGCTCTGGCAACTGTAGCGCCACCCGCACACTCTCAGGGCTGAAATCTATAATGTGCCCTCTGACCATGTTGCGCTAATTCTTTTCTTCGGGTTTATACTTGTATAATGCCTCTTGGTGACCCAGGCATTGACATAGAATTCTTGCACCACTAACACTACTACCTCGGTCACAAGATTGGCCAGACTTTCCCGATCCCGCCTCAGAACTTGGTATATAGGATATCCGAGTATTCACCATCCTTCAGTTTGAAGGGTACTGACGTTAGGATTTTTGCCAGTCAAGAATGTCATAAAAATAGTCGCGTTGTAGATATAGTCTCTAAACCGACAAAAATCCCTTCGTACAAACGTTTTGGTTGTCACAAGTAACAAACCCCTTTAAAAATTATTAACCGAGTATTCAAACCTCGGGTCGTCTTCTCAAGGAACTGCGAGGAAGTGTGTTCTTATTATTGGCTATAAAGGTTGTAATCAGGGTTTAAAAGGTGAGAAGCAAGTAATTTAAATGACGAGTGAATTAAATGGCAAGTAAAAATAAATAATAATTGTAAAACAACTTTTGGCAAGATAAGGAAAATTAGAAGTCCAACTTAGTTACCCTTCTCAACAATAATGAAAGTTGTATCTTAATTCCACTTGGTCAACCTTTACCGGAGCAAAGGAAAGTCAAGGGACTAATTAAATTGACCTTTGAATCCTAATTATTTCCTGAGAAAAGGTTGGGATTATTTAAGTTCAACTTAATTAGCAAGATAACGATTATCAATTATGTTGAGTTTAATAACTGTTGAGTTACTAAATTCTTAACCAAAACCAAAAGGGGAAAAAGTAAATTGCTGAAATAATAAAAGTGTCCTTAGATGGGAAGCAATGGCAACTTAAATCAAGAGAACAATCATAAACTTAAAATACCTCAAATTATCATTAATTCAATTAGAAATCTGTAACATGGAATAAATCATAAATTATAATAATCAATTCAAATGTTGGAATAAATAAATAGAAGTAATACTAAAAGAACATTAAACCTGGATCCAGAGTTACTCTTAAAACAAGAAGAAATCCTAAATCCTAAAAGAGAGAGAGAGAGAAGATCTCCCTCTTAACTAAATCTAAATCATTGAAAGATGAAAATATGCGAGCTCTCCTTGAATGGAAGCATTCCCACACTTTATAACCTCTGGTCTATGCTGTCTGTACTTGGATCTGGGCCAAAAAGGGCTTCAGAATTCGCGGGGGGCGTATTCTGTAATTTCTGGTGCGTGGCCTCTGTCACGTGTCCGCGTGGGTCACGCGGTCGCATCATTTGGAGCTTTTCCTTGCCACGCGGTCGCGTCAGTCATGCGACCGCATCATGTGTATTCTGCTTAAGGCGCGCGGTCGCGTCAGGCATGCGGCCGCATCGCTGCTGATTCGTGCTTGGCACGCGATCGCGTCATCCATGCGATCGCGTGGATACCAGTTTCTTTAAAGCTCCATTTTGCTTCCTCCTTCCATTCTAGTATGTTTCCTTTTTCATCCTTTAAGTCATTCTGCCTTAGAAAATCTGAAACTACTCAACATACTAATCACGGCATCGAATGGAAATAAAGGTAATTAAAATAATTAATTTTTAAAGCTTAGAAAACATGTTTTTCATTATATGACATAATAAGGAAGGAAAAGTAAAACTATGCAATTAATGTGAATAAGTAGGTGAAGAGTTGAATAAATCACTCTAATTAAGCACAAAAGAACTCATGAAATATGGATTTAACAGGGACCTCGGGAATCACCCTATTCTTCCTCACCATATCATAGAAATAGTCTTGATGGGCCTTGGTGAGGAATCGTGTGGTCTCCCATGGCTTGGAAATGGAAGCAGAGGCTTTTCCTTTTTTTTCCATGAGGATTCTCCGGTCTTTAGTGCGATGGAGATTGGATATAAAAAGCAAAAAGTGGAGCTTTCCAACACCAAACTTAAGAATTTTGCTCGTCCTCAAGAAAATAGAAATAAAATAAAAGGAAAAGGGGAGATGATAGAAGAAAAAGATAGAGGGGAGAGGGATAGATGCTTTGGTCTTTGGGGGAAAAAAAAGGAAAAAGGAAGAACGGGAAATGTATGATGAAGAATATGGAAGAGGGGAAGAGTATGTGAAGGTGTGTTGAAGGTGGAAGAAGTGAGCGGTATTTATAGTGGGTGGGGTGGGTTGGGTTCAGTCATGGGATGTATGATTGGTTATTGGGTAGAGGGAAAAGTGGGGTGCGAGAATCAAGGAAATTAATGGGTAATGGGATGGATGAATATGGATGGAAAAGTGGGTGACAGGAGAGAGAAAAGGGATAAGAGTGAATAGATGATGCAGTGGTTGGTGGTTGGGTGGGGCCCATTGGCCATATTGCTTAAACATTCGAACCCCTTGCTGCCTCCCCTATGGGCGTTCAATGCCAGACTAGGCGTTGAATGCTAGAAGGGGACTCTTTACTTTTTTTTTAGGGTGTGGGGCGTTCAATGCCAAGAATGGGCATTGAACGCCCTAGGGGGATGGAAAAGTTGGCATGGCTGGCTCCCTTGTGGGGGTTTAACTCCCAAGCTCCCTTTCCCCCTCTGGCGTTGAACGCCAGATCTGGCTTTCAGTGCCAACAGGGGTATCTTCCAGGGTGTTCTGTTTTTCTGCTGTGTTCCTGTTTCTATTCTAAGTACTACACATGATCATAAAAAGTTAGAAAAACTAGGAAAAATATAAAAATTAATAGAAATTAAAATAGTAAGAACTCAAACTTAAATCGACTAAAATAACGTAAAAGAAGATAAAAGTTCTATAGAATACATATGGTTGGGTTGCCTCCTAACAAGCACTTCTTTACCGTCATTAGCTTGATGGACAGCTCCTCTACGGAGGTTGATAGGGGCTCAGATGTTCACCCCTCATTGTGAACTTCCTTCATGTACTCTCATGAATCAGTTCAATATGTTTCAGAGACAAGATCCGGTTCACAGTATGTGGAATGATTGGACTTCTTTTGAAAATAACTCTCATTCCATGTGAAAAGTCCTGAGTTGGAATCTTCTTGTTCCTCCAACCTTTGGGTACCTTCTTCTTGGTGCCGCCTTCCTTAATGGTGGTTGTTGTGTGCCCAACACCAAACTTAGGTTTGATGTCCGGGTGCTCTGTATGGCTTTCCACTGAGAGAGAAGGTTGAAACACTAAGTGCTGTACAGTAGTACCTCCTTTATCCGAGACAGTGTGAAGTTTGGAAATCTTAAACAATATGTGGTCCGCCCATAGCCTCAAAATCGAATCTCCTTTCTCAACATCAATCAAGGGTTTCCCAGTTGCTAAGAAGGGCCTGCCTAGGATGATCGAGTTGTTCCTGTCCTCTCCAGTATCAAGTATCACAAAGTCTGCAGAGAGGTAAAGGTCTTCAACGTTTACAAAGACGTTCTCCACCCTCTGCCATCTCTAGCGAGATCCTTGTGGGCTACACTTCTTGGTTCCCCAGCTTCTTCATCACAGAGAGAGGCATCAGATTTATGCTTGATCCGAGGTCGCATAGTGCCTTCTCAAATGTGATGGTCCCTATAGTGCAGGGAATTAGGAAGCTTCCGAGATCTGGTATTTTATGAGGTAACTTCTGTTGCACAAGGGTGCTGCATTCCTTGGGTAGAACCACAGTTTCATCCCCCCTCAGGGCCTTCTTATCAGAGATTACACTTTTCAAATAGGTCATATAGGGGGGTAGGTCAGAGAGGACCTACTTTTCAAACAGACCTCCTCAGGTAACCTTTTGCTCAACTAACCCACTTGTATCTCCAAGTTTCAAATTGAGGACCAAGTCTCTGCCATGAAGCTATGAGTGGACTTGGAGAGGTTAGCAACTATTGCGGCTAGGTCAGAGAGGCTCTATTGAGGCTTCTCCATTTGCTGCTGAGAGGGCTAAAATTGTCTGTTGTTGAATCTATTTTGATTAGTTCCACCCTGATTACTATTGAAGCCTTGTTGATGCCTCTGCTGATCTCTCCACCCAAAGATGGGGTGATTCCTCCATCCCTGATTAAAAGTGTTTAAATAAGGATTATTATTGGGATTCCTAGAAGAATTCCCCATGTAATTTACTTTCTCCATGGGGGTCCAAGCATTGTCACCAACATCTCCTTCTTGGGATGCCTTCTGAGTTATAACAGTTGAAACTTGCATCCCACTTAGGTGTTGGGAGATTGATGAGCGGATATTTTATACGCTTTTTGGGGTTAATTTCATGTAGTTTTTAGTATGTTTTAGTTAGTTTTTAGTATATTTTCATCAGTTTCTAGGCAAAATTTATATTTCTAGACTTTACTATGAGTTTCTGTGTTTTTCTGTAATTTCAGGTATTTTCTGGCTGAAATTAAGGGAGCTTAGCAAAAATCTGATTCAGGCTGAAAAAGGACTGCTGATGTTGTTGGATTCAGACCTCTCTGCACTCGGAATGGATTTTCTGGAGCTACAGAAGTCCCATTGGCGCTCTCCCAATTGCGTTGGAAAGTTGACATCCAGGGCTTTCCAGCAATATATAATAGTCCATACTTTTCTCAAGGATAGATGACGTAAACTGGCGTTCAACGCCAGTTTCATGTTGCAGTCTGGCGTTAAACGCCAGAAACAGGTTACAACTTGGACTTAAATGCCCAAAACAGGTTACAACCTAGCGTTTAACTCCAGAAACAGCCTAAGAACGTGTAAAACTTAAGTCTCAGCCCCAGCACACACCAAGTGGGCCCCAGAAGTGGATTTCTGCACTATCTATCATAGTTTACTCATTCTCCGCAAACCTAGATTACTAGCTTACTATTTAAACAACTTTTACAGGATTATTTTGTATCGGATGACATTTTAGATCTGAACTTTGTACTCCTTGACGGCATGAGTCTCTAAACTCCATTGTTGGGGGTGAGGAGCTCTGCTGTGTCTCAATGAATTAATATAATTACTTCTGTTTTCCATTCAAACACGCTTCTTTCTATCTAAGATATTTATTCGCACTTCAATATGATGAATATGATGATCCGTGAGACTCATCACCATTCTCAACCTATGAACGCGTGCCTGACAACCACCTCTGTTCTACATTAGATTGAATAAGTATCTCTTGGATTCCTTAATCAGAATCTTTGTGGTATAAGCTAGAATCCATTGGCAGCATTCTTGAGAATCCGGAAAGTCTAAACCTTGTATGTGGTATTTGGAGTAGGATTCAGGGATTGAATGACTGTGACGAGCTTCAAACTCACAAAGGTTAGGCGTAGTGATAGACGCAAAAGGACCAACGGATCCTATTCCAGCATGAGTGAGAACCGACAGATGATTAGCCGGGAGGTGGCAGCGCACCTGGACTATTTTCACTGAGAGGACGGATGGTAGCCATTGACAACGGTGATCCACCAACATACAGCTCGCCATAGGAGGAAACTTGCGTGCGTGAAGAAGAAGACAGGGGGAAAGCAGAGATTCAGAAGACAAAGTATCTCCAAAACTCCAACATATTGTCCATTACTGCATAACAAGTATTTAATTCATGCTCTTTTATTTTTTGCAATCTAAACTGATAATTATAATTGATATCCTGACTAAGAATTACAAGATAACCATAGATTGCTTCAAGCCAACAATCTCCGTGGGATTCGACCCTTACTCACGTAAGGTATTACTTGGACGACCCAGTGCACTTGCTGGTTAGTGGTACGAGTTGTGAAAAGTGTGATTCACAATTCGTGCACCAAGTTTTTGGTGCCGTTGCCGGGGATTGTTCGAGTTTGGACAACTGACGGTTTATTTTGTTGCTTAGATTAGGAAAAATTTTTTCTTTTTGGTTTAGAGTCTTCTATTATTGTTTTTGGTTGAATTTTTTTTTAATCCTTATTTTCTCTTTTTAATATTTTTTTCGAAAATTTTATAAACTGATAATTGCATTTTTCTATTTGAGTTTAGTTTCATAACTTAAGTTTGGTGTCAATTGTATTTTTTTATTTATTTTCTTTTAAATTTTCGAATTTGTGTTCATTGTTCTTTCTTAATCTTTAAGTTGTTCTTGTTTATTTACCTTGTTTGATCTTTAGCTTTTCTTGTTTTTCTTGTGCTTTTTCAAAATATCAGTTTTCAAAAAAAAATCTTTATTTATTAAATACCTTATTAAAACACGTTAAATTTGTAGCTCAATTGGTTAGAGCGTTGTGCTTATGTTCTTGGTAATTGGCTATCTTCTTTTTAAAACTTTTTCAAAAATAATTTTTCTTTGAATAAATCTTGTGCCAAACTTTAAGTTTGGTATTCTATCTTCATGTTCTTGTTGTTCTTGTGAGTCTTCAAAGTGTTCTTGAGTCTTCCTTGTGTTTTGATCTTAAAATTTTTAAGTTTGGTGTTTCTTGGTGTTTCCCTCCAAAATTTTCGAAAATAAGGAACATTAGATCTAAAAATTTTAAGTTGTGTGTCTTTTGTGTGTTTTTCTCTTTCATCATAAAATTCAAAAATAAAAAAAATATCTTTTCTCTCTATTTTAAAGTGAATTTTCGAAAATTGCTTTTAAAATTCAGATTTCTATTTCAAAATTTAAAATCTTTTTCAAAAATCATATCCAAAGTTTTTCAAATCTTCTTAATTAAGTAATTATTTTAGTTTTAATTTTTTATTCTTAATTTTTGAAATCTATATTTAATTTCTAGTTATTTTATTTCATTTTTTTTATTCGTTCTCTTTTTATAAAATAAAAATAAAAATATATTTTAATTGCAATTCACATCAATTCCCTTTTCTCTATCATGGATCTAAGTGGAAATGAGCAGTCCAGAAGGACTCTGGGGACATATGCTAACCCCACTACTGCTTCATGTGGGAGCAGTATCTGTATACCCTCCATTGGAGTAAGTAGCTTTGAGTTGAATCCTCAGCTCATTATCATGGTGCAACAAAGTTGCCAGTATTCCGGTCTTCCACAGGAAGAACCTACAGAGTTTCTGGCACAGTTTTTACAAATTGTTGACACAGTACATAATAAGGAAGTAGATCAGGATGTCTACGGATTATTACTGTTTTCATTTGCTGTAAAAGACCAAGCTAAGAGATGGTTAAATAACCAACCTAAGGCTAGCATAAGGACATGGAAACAGCTGTCAGAAAAAATCCTGAATCAATACTTCCCTCCAAAACGGATGACACAGCTAAGGCTGGACATCCAAGGCTTTAAACAAGGAGATAATGAATCTCATTATGATGCCTGGGAGAGATACAGAGAGATGTTAAGAAAATGCCCCTCTGAAATATTTTCAGAATGGGTGTAGTTAGACATCTTCTATTATGGGCTTACAGAGAAAGCTCAAATTTCTCTAGATCACTCAACTGGTGGATCTATACACATGAGAAAGACAATTGAAAAGGCTCAAGAGCTTATTGATACAGTTGCCAGAAATCACCATCTGTACCTAAATAGTGAATCTTCTATGAAAGAAGAGGCTAAAACAGTAACTGCTGAACTTAGTCCTGCAGAACAAATTACTGAATTCAATCAGCAATTAGACTTTCTAACAAAACAGCTGGCCGAATTCAAGGAGATACTACAAGACACAAGAATGGCTAATATAAATATGGAGGTACAATTGAAGCAAACAGAACAACAGTTATCAAAACAAATAACAGAAGAGTGCCAAGCAGTTCAATTAAGAAGTGGGAAAACATTAAATACCTCACTTCAAGGTAGCAAAAAGCCAAGAAATGAACAAACTGCTATTCAAAATCCCTCTGAGGAATAACTCTGGCATTCAAACGCCAGAAATAAGCAAGGAGTTGGCATTAAATGCCCAATGGAAGCTCAGTTCTGGCGTTCAAACGCCAGGAACAAGTAAGGAGTTGGCGTCCAATGGCAATCCAGCTTCTAACCCTGGCATTCTAATGCCAGTGAGGGATCAGACATACACAAGTGCTGATAACAACCCCTCTAAAAAGGCTTCTCCAACCACCTCTGTGGGAAATAAACCTGCACCAACTAAGGTTGAGGAATATAAAGCCAAGATACCTTATCCTCAAAAACTCCGACAAGAGGAGCAGGATAAGCAATTTACTCACTTTGCAGATTTTCTCAGGACTCTTGAAATAAAGATTCTGTTTGCCGAGGCACTTGAGCAAATACCTTCTTATGCCAAGTTCATGAAAGAGATCTTGAGTCACAAAAAGGATTGGAGAGAAACTGAAAGAGTTCTCCTCACTGAAGAATGTAGTGCAGTCATTCTGAAAAGCTTTCCAGAAAAGCTTAAAGATCCCGGGAGCTTTCTGATACCATGCATATTAGAGGGTAATTGCACCAAGACAGCTATATGTGATCTTGGGGAAGCATCAACCTAATACCTGCATCCACTATCAGAAAGCTTGGTTTAACTGAAGAAGTTAAAGCAACCCGGATATGTCTCCAACTTGCTGATGGCTTCATTAAATACTCTCATTCTAGGAAGACCTTTCCTAGCAACTGGACAAACTTTCATTGATGTCCAAAAGGGGGAAGTAACCCTGAGAGTCAATGAGGATGAGTTTAAGTTGAATGCTGTCAAAGCCATGCAGCATCCAAACACACCAAAAGACTGCATGAAAGTTGATCTCATTGACTCTTTGGTAGAGGATGTCAACATGGCTGAGAGTCTCGAATCAGAGCTGGAAGACATCTTTAAAGATGTTCAGCCTGATTTGGAGGGTTCAGAGGAATTGAAAGAGCCTCTGAGACTTCCTCAGGAAGAGGAGAAACCTCCTAACCCGAGCTCAAGCCATTACCACCATCCCTGAAATATGCATTTCTGGGAGAAGGTGACACTTTTCTAGTGATCATAAGCTCTGCTTTAAATCCACTGGAAGAAGAAGCACTAATTCAAGTGCTAAGGACATACAAGACAGCTCTTGGGTGGTCCATAAGTGACCTTAAGGGCATAAGCCCAGCTAGATGCATGCACAAAATCCTATTGGAGGATGATGCTAAGCCAGTGGTTCAACCACAGAGACGGCTAAATCCAGCTATGAAGGAAGTGGTGCAGAAAGAGGTCACCAAATTACTGGAGGCTGGGATTATTTATCCTATTTTTGGTAGCCCCTGGGTGAGCCCTGTTCAAGTTGTTCCTAAGAAGGGAGGCATGACAGTGGTTCATAATGAAAAAAATAAACTGGTTCCTACAAGAACAATTACAGTGTGGCGCATGTGTATTGACTACAGAAGGCTCAATACAGCCACCAGAAAGGATCATTTTCCTTTACCATTCATAGACCAGATGCTAGAGAGACTAGCAGGTCATGAATATTACTGCTTTTTGGATGGCTATTCAGGTTACAACCAAATTATAGTAGATCCTCAGGACCAAGAGAAAACAGCATTCACATGTCCTTCTAGAGTATTTGCTTACAGAAGAATGCCTTTTGGTCTATGTAATACACCTGCAACCTTTCAAAGGTGCATGCTCTCTATCTTCTCTGATATGGTAGAGAAGTTTCTGGAAGTCTTCATGGATGACTTTTCAGTATTTGGAGACTCATCAGCTCCTGCCTTGACCATTTAGCACTTGTTCTGAAAAGATACCAAGAGACCAACCTAGTTTTAAACTGGGAAAAATGTCACTTTATGGTGACCGAAGGAATTATCCTTGGGCATAAAATTTCAAACAAGGGAATAGAGGTGGATCAAGCTAAAGTGGAAGTAATTGAAAAATTACCACCACCTACTAATGTTAAGGCAATCAGAAGCTTTCTGGGGCATGCAGGATTCTACAGGAGGTTTATAAAGGATTTTTCAAAAATTGTAAAACCCCTGAGCAATCTGTTAGCTGCTGACACGCCATTCGTGTTTGACACAGAGTGTCTGCAGGCGTTTGAGACTCTGAAAGCTAAGCTGGTCACAGCACCAGTTATTTTTGCACCAGACTGGACTTTACCATTTGAACTAATGTGTGATGCCAGTGATCACGCCATTGGTACAGTACTGGGGCAGAGGCATGACAAGCTTCTGCATGTCATTTATTATGCTATCCGTGTTTTAAATGATGCCCAGAAAAATTACACAACCACAGAAAAAGAACTGCTTGCAGTGGTTTATGCCATTGACAAGTTTAGATCATACTTAGTAGGATCAAAAGTGATTGTATACACTGACCATGCTTCTCTTAAATATCTACTCACAAAGCAGGATTCAAAACCCAGGCTCATAAGATGGGTGTTGCTTTTGCAAGAGTTTGATATAGAAATAAGAGACAGAAAAGGGACAGAGAACCAAGTGACTAATCATCTGTCCCGGATAGAACCAGCAGAAGGGGAGTTTCCCCCTCTATTAAGATCTCTGAGACCTTTGCCATTCAGGAAACACCGTGGTTTACAGACATTGCAAACTATAAAGCTGCAAGGTTCATATCTAAGGAGTACAGCAGGCAACAAAAGAAAAAATTAATTACTGATGCAAAGTACTACTTGTGGGATGAACCCTATCTCTTTAAGAGATGTGCAGACGGAATAATCCGTAGGTGTGTTCCTAGAGAAGAAGCACAGAGGATCTTATGGCATTGCCATGGATCATAATATGGAGGCTATTTCGGAGGTGAGCGAATAGCCACCAAGGTCCTCCAATGTGGCTTCTACTTGCCTACACTTTATAGGGATTCCCGAGAGTTTGTACGTAACTGTGACAGTTGCCAAAGAGCTGGTAATCTGCCTCATGGTTACGCCATGCCTCAACAGGGAATCTTGGAGATTGAGTTGTTTGATGTATGGGGAATTGACTTCATGGGACCTTTCCCACCATCATACTCAAACACTTATATTCTAGTGGCAGTCGACTATGTATCAAAATGGGTAGAGGCCGTTGCCACACCCACCAATGATACTAAAACAGTGTTGAAGTTCCTCTAGAAACATATCTTCAGCAGGTTTGGTGTCCCTAGAGTACTAATCAGTGATGGGGGCACTCACTTCTGCAACAAACAACTTTACTCTGCCATGGTCCGGTATGGGATTTGCCACAAGGTGGCAACTCCATATCATCCACAGACAAATGGGCAAGCTGAAGTTTCTAACAGAGAACTAAAAAGAATCCTGGAACGGACTGTAAGTACCCGTAGAAAGGATTGGGCAAGAAGCTTGGATGATGCTCTGTGGGCTTACAGAACAGCATTCAAGACTCCTATAGGGACCTCTCCATACCAGCTTGTGTATGGTAAGGCCTGTCATCTGCCTGTGGAACTGGAATATAAGGCCTACTGGGCAACCAGATTCCTAAACTTTAATGCCAAATTAGCTGGAGAAAAAAGATTGCTCCAGCTAAATGAGCTAGAGGAATTCAGATTCATTGCTTTCGAAAATGCCAAGCTTTATAAAGAGAAATAAAAAAGGTTGCATGACAGAAAGCTGTCATCTAGAGTCTTTGAACCAGGACAAAAGATTCTGTTGTTTAACTCTAGGCTCAGGTTATTCCCCGGGAAACTGAAATCCCGGTGGAGGGGACCATATGTGATTACAAGTGTATCACGATATGGTTATGTGGAGCTTCAAGACATTGATTCTGATAAGAAGTTCATTGTTAATGGACAGAGAATCAAGCACTATCTTGAAGGCAATGTTGAGCAAGAGTGCTCAAGGCTGAGGCTAGATTAAAAGCTCAGCAAGGTCCAGCTAAAGACAATAAAGAAGCGCTTGCTGGGAGGCAACCCAGCCATTAGCAAAACTTTTTCTGTTATTTTATTTTATTTTATTCATCATTTTATTTATTTTTAAAATATATGAGCTTAATATTAACAAGGTAAAGAATCAATTGCATAAGTCCACAGGGTTAC
The DNA here is from genome assembly GCF_003086295.3 of Arachis hypogaea. NCBI lineage: Eukaryota > Viridiplantae > Streptophyta > Magnoliopsida > Fabales > Fabaceae > Arachis > Arachis hypogaea. The sequence goes on along the minus strand of NC_092046.1, from coordinate 94,365,226 downwards.
AGAAGAATTCAGAGCACAAAACAGGAAATAGGAGCTCATTGGCAAGAAAATGCCAGTAAGAGGCACAATTGGGCATTAAACGCCCAAAAGGAGCATCTACTGGGCGTTTAACACCAGTATAGATAGCCATCTGGGCATTAAACTCCAGAAAGAAGCAGCTTCTGGGCGTTTAACGCCAGATTTACAGCATCCTGGGCGTTCAGAAAAACGCCTAGTGACAAAGGGGTTTCTGGCGTTTAACGCCAGCTAGAAGCAACAGCTCGGCGTTAAACGCCCAAAACAAGCACAACCCAAAACATGCAGCAGTTGGGCGTTTAATGCTAGGATTGTGGGGAGTAGGCAATTTCATTTTCAATTCAAATTTTTTCCATTTTTTATGTTTCAATTCATGATTTCTCGCTCAAACACGTTACAAATCCTAATTTTTCAAATCCTTTTTCTTAATCCTCTTCAAATTATTTTCAAATCCTTTTCAAAACAAATCTATCTCTTTTCCTTCTAAAATCTTTTCAACTCATCAATATCTTTTTCAAATCTTCACATCATCTTTTTAAAAATCCAGATTTATCTTTTTCAAATATCTTTCATATCTTTTCAATTTTAAATCACATCTTTTCCTATCGTACTTATCTTTTCCAAATCACTTTTTCTATTATATCTTTTTCAAATAATTTTTGAAACCCACCCCCTTCCCTTTAAATATTGGTTCGGCCTCTCCCCCTCTCCTCCACAAGTTGCACTTGGCTCTCCCTCTTTCCCTTTCCTTTCCTTTCTTTTGCTTGAGGACAAGCAAACCTCTAAGTTTGGTGTGTTTATCCGTGATCACTAAACCAATACCCACTAAGATTATGGCTCCTAAGGGAAAACAAACCGACTCCAGAGGTAAGAAAGAGAATATTCCAAAACCAGTTTGGAATCAAGGGAAGTTCATAACCAAAGAACATTCAGACCATTTTTACAAAATAATGAGTCTAAGGTCAGTGATCCCAGAAGTTAAATTCGATCTGAAAGAAGATGAATATCTGGAGATCCAAGAGCAAATCTGAAACAGGAGCTGGGAAGTCCTAGCTAATCCTGAAACAAAGGTGAGAAGAAACATGGTTCAGGAATTCTACGCTAATCTGTGGCAAACGGACAGGCAGAGAATAGCTGGAACCGCATTCTATGACTATAGAACTATGGTCAGAGGGAAGATTGTTCACACCCACCCTGACAAAATAAGGGAGATCTTCAAGTTGCCTCAACTGCAAGATGACCCAGATTCCTTCAATAGGAGAATGATGAGATCAAACCTGAGCTTGGACAAAATCCTAGAGGACATATGCCTCCCTGGAGCTAAATAGACAACCAACACAAAGGGTGCCCCAAACCAACTCAAAAGAGGAGATCTCAAACCAGTCGCCAGAGGCTGGCTGGACTTCATTGGGCGCTCTATGCTGCCCACTAGCAACCGCTCTGAAGTCACCATCAGAAGAGCATTGATGATTCATTGCATTATGCTGGAAAAAGAAGTGGAAGTTCATCAGCTAATTGCTTGTGAGCTTTACAAAATTACAAACAAGAACTCTAAAGATGCCAAATTGGCCTATCCAAGCTTAGTTTCTCTGTTATGTAAAGATGCTGGGATAAAGATGGGAGTAGATAAGTATATCTCAATTGAGCAACCAATCACCAAAAAGTCTATGGAAGGACAACAAGTGCAGGACGACCCCATCAAGAAAAAAGCAGAGGAGTTCCTCCTGGAAATCCCTCAAATTGAATACTGGGAGTGCCTAGAAGCATCTGTCACCAAGTTGCAAGAAGCTGTGGATCAACTGAAGGAAGAACAGCAAAATCAAAACAGCATGCTCTGCAAAATGCTTAGAGAACAAGAAGAACAAGGGCATGAACTGAAGGAATTAAAGCGTCAGAAATTATCTCTTGAAGGGCCAAGCACTCCACAGACTAAAGAGGCATCCACCTCCCAAATTCAAGGTTGTTGAGTTCTAATCTTAGCCTTAACTCTGTGATAATTGTTCTTATTTGAGTTTTACCTTAAAAGTTATATATGAGTAGTAGTAATTAGTATCTATATTTTGATTTTATCTCCAATTAAGCTATAATTTATTTTTCTCATCATCATTAAATATGAATAAAATAGCAGATTTTCTTTAGAATAAGGAGGCAATATTTTTCGAGTTTTTAATAAGAAAAATTCTAATTATTTACATGTGGTGGCAACGCTTTTTTTCTTCTGAATGAATGCTTGAACAGTGCATATGTCTTCTGAATTTGATGTTTATGAATGTTAAATATGTTGGCTCTTGAAAGAATGATGAAAAAGGAGAAACGTTATTTGATAATCTAAAAAATCGTAAAAAAATAATTCTTGAGGCAAGAAAAAGCAGTGAATACAAAAGCTTGCAGAAAAAAAAATTTGGCGAAAATAAAAGAAAAAGAAAAAGAAAAAGAGAAAGCAAGCAGAAAAAGCCAATAGCCCTTAAAACCAAAACGCAAGGGTAATAAAAAGGATCCAAGGCTTTGAGCATCAGTGGATAGGAGGGCCTAAAGGAATCAAATCCTGGCCTAAGCGGCTAAACCAAGCTGTCCCTAACCATGTGCTTGTCGCATGAAGGTGTCAAGTGAAAACTTGAGACTGAGCGGTTAAAGTCAAGGTCCAAAGCAAAAAGAAGAGTGTGCTTAAGAACCCTAGACACCTCTAACTGGGGACTTTAGCAAAGCTGAGTCACAATCTAAAAAGGTTCACCCAATTATGTGTCTGTGGCATTTATGTATCCCGTGGTAATACTGGAAAACAAAGTGCTTAGGGCCACGGCCAAGACTCATAAAGTAGCTGTGTTCAAGAATCAACATACTGAACTAAGAGAATCAATAACACTATCTGAATTCTAAGTTCCTATAGATGCCAATCATTCTGAGCTTCAATGGATAAAGTGAGATGCCAAAACTGTTCGGAAGCAAAACGCTACAAGTCCCGCTCATCTAATTAGAATCTGAGCTTCACTCAAAAAAACTCTGAGATATTATTGCTTCTTGACTTATTTGTATTCTATTTTATTTTTCCAGTTGCTTGGGGACAAGCAACAGTTTAAGTTTGGTGTTGTGATGAGCGGAGATTTTATACGCTTTTCAGGTTAATTTCATGTAATTTTTAGTATGTTTTAGTTAGATTTTAGTATATTTTCATTAGTTTCTAGGCAAAATTCATATTTCTGGACTTTACTATGAGTTTGTGTGTTTTCTGTAATTTTAGGTATTTTCTGGCTGAAATTGAGGGAGCTGAGCAAAAATCTGATTCAGGCTGAAAAAGGACTGCTGATGCTGTTGGATTTTGACCTCTCTACACTCGGAATGGATTTTCTGGAGCTACAGGAGTTCAATTGGCGCACTCCAAATTGCGTTGGAAAGTAGACATCCAGGGCTTTCCAGCAATATATAATAGTCCATATTTTGCTCAAGGATAGACGACGTAAAGTGGCATTCAACGCCAGTTCCATTTTGCAGTTTGGCGTTAAACGCCAGAAATAGGTTACAAGTTGGAGTTAAACGCCCAAAACAGGTTACAACCTGGCGTTTAACTCCAGAAACTGCCTAAGCACGTGTAAAGCTTAAGTCTCAGCCCCAGCACACACCAAGTGGGCCGCATAAGTGGATTTCAGCACTATCTATCATAGTTTACTCATTCTCTGCAAACCTAGATTACTAGCTTACTATTTAAACAACTTTTAGAGGATTATTTTGTATCGGATGACATTTTAGATCTGAACTTTGTACTCCTTGACGGCATGAGTCTCTAAACTCTATTGTTGGGGGTGAGGAGCTCTGCTGTGTCTCGATGAATAAATGCAATTACTTCTGTTTTCCATTAAAACACGCTTGTTTCTATCTAAGATATTTATTCGCACTTCAATATGATGAATGTGATGATCCATGACACTCATCACCATTCTCAACCTATGAACACGTGCCTGACAACCACCTCCGTTCTACATTAGATTGAATAAGTATCTCTTGGATTCCTTAATCAGAATCTTCGTGGTATAAGCTAGAATCCATTGGCAGCATTCTTGAGAATCTAGAAAGTCTAAACCTTGTCTGTGGTATTCCGAGTAGGATTCAGGGATTGAATGACTGTGACGAGCTTCAAACTTACAAAGATTACGCGTAGTGACAGACGCAAAATGATTATCCGGGCGGTGGCAGCGCACCTGGACCATTTTCACTGAGAGGACGGATGGTAGCCATTGACCACAGTGATCCACCAACATACAGCTTGCCATAGGAGGAAACTTGCGTGCGTGAAGAAGAAGACAGGGAAAAGCAGAGATTCAGAAGACAAAACATCTCCAAAACTCCAACATATTCTCCATTACTGCATAACAAGTATTTAATTCATGCTCTTTTATTTTTCCAAATCCAAACTGATAATTATAATTGATATTCTGACTAAGATTTACAAGATAACCATAGATTGCTTCAAGCCAATGATCTCCGTGGGATTCGACCCTTACTCACGTAAGGTATTACTTGGACGACCCAGTGCACTTGCTGGTTAGTGGTAGGAGTTGTGAAAAGTGTGATTCACAATTCTTGCACCAGAGATCATGTTGATTTGCTGGGAAATGAGATTGTTTTGAGCCAAAATGGCGTCTAGTGTGTCCACCTCCATGACTCCTCTCTTCTGAGTGATCCCAGTGTTCACAGGGTTCCTCTAGAAGTGTACATATATTGGTTGTTGGTAACCATCTCAATGAGCTCCTATGCCTCCTTAGGCGTCTTCTTCATGTGGAGTGAACCACATGCAGAGTGATCTAGTGATATCTTGGACATCTCAAAGAGGCCATCATAAAAGATCTTCAACATGGTCCATTCTGAGATCATGTCGGGTGGGCATCTCCTAATCAGCTGCTTGTACCTTTCCCAGGCTTTATAGAGGGACTCTTCCTCTTTCTGTCTAAAGGCATGGACTTCCACTCTAAGCTTACTCAGCTTCTGGAGTGAAAAGAACTTGGTCAGAAATCCATTGACAACCTTTTTCCATGTGTCCAGGCTCTTCTTAAGCCGAGAATACAGCTGTATCTTTGCTCTGTCCTTTACAGCAAAAGGAAAGAGCATGAGCTTGTAAATCTTTGGGTTCAGTCCATTTGTCTTAACAGTATCAGAGATTTGCAGGAAGTCAGATATGAACTTGTTGGGGTTCTCCTATGGGAGTCCATGAAACTGACAATTCTGTTGCCCCAGAGTGACCAGTTGAGGCTTGAGCTCGAAATTGTTAGCACCTATGACAGGTATGGATATGCTGCACCCATAGAAATCAGAAAGAGGTGCAGTGTAAGAGCCAATGACCTTCCTTGCCTCCTCTCCAGCGTTTCGATTGTTGGCTACCATAGTTGTCTCTTCATCTTCTTTCTCAAAAGATTATGTGAGATTCTCTCCGGCTCTGCAAGCTTGAGTTTATTGCAAATACCACCTTAAGGTCCTCTCAGGTTCAGGATCAAAATTAAGAATGGTTTTTTTATCCCTGTTTCTGCTCATAAACAACAAGAGACAAACCAAGAAAAGGAAAGGTGGGGGTCAATATGTCAGAGTATATAGAACTGATAAACCCCAATTTTGTGGGTTATCTTGTGCTTATTTTGGGAGATTTTATCACCTTTCTCACATTTATTCAATGAAATAGATTGGTTTTGTAATTCTCTCTTAATTTGTGCTTAAGTGTAAAAACATGCTTTTTAGGCCCTTAAATTGGTGATTTTAATTCACTTTAATTCCATTCGATACCTTGATGTGTTTGTTGAGTGGTTTTAGGTTCATAAGGCAAGTATTGGATGGAAAAAATGAAGAGAAAAGCATGCAAGTGGAGAATTCATGAAGAAATGAGCAAAATGGAGAATTGAGGGCCACGCGCACGCGTCATGCACGCGTACGCGTGCATTGAAGATTCACAAGCCACGCGGACGCATCAAGCATGCGTACGCGTAAGTAGAGTTTTTGCCAGCGATGCGCACGCATCAAGCACGCGTATGAGTCGATGTTTGCACGTGACCCATTTAATGTGAAATTGCTGGGGCGATTTTTGAGCTACCCAGGCCCAATTCCAACTAGTTTCTGAGGGTATTTGATGCAGAATTGAAGATTGAGCAAGGGGGGAGCACTTAGTTACATGATTCCATCATGTAGAATAGTTTCTAGAGAGAGAAGCTCCCTCTTCTCTCTAGAATTAGGTTCGGATTAGGTTAATTTCTCTTGGATCTATATTTGATTACTTGATTTCATCTTGTTTTCTCTACAATTCCTTGTTCGAATACTTCAATTTTTCTTGGTTCTTTTGTTAATTCCACTTTTATGCTTCTTTCATGTTTATGAATGCTCATGTTGGATTTGGTTTACATTCAATGAATTTGATGTTTGATGTTCTTTCATTGTTAATTTGAGTTGTAAATTTTACATTCCTTGTAAATGGTAGTTGATAAATTTATATTTCTTGCACTTTTACTATACTTTCCATTTATGCCTTCCAAGTGTTTGACAAAATGCTTGGTTGGATGTTAGAGTAGATTTTGAGCATTCTCAGCTTGAAAAGAGTGATTAGGTAATCTTGAGTCATGAATACCCAACTCATGTTGGTAATCTAGAGTTGTTAGTTAATATGATTTCCATTGACTCTAATCTCTTGCTAATTTCATTAGTAAGTTGATTAGGATTTTTGGATTGAGATTAACTAGTCTTGTTTGACCTTCTCTCATGGAAGATAACTTACACCTTCTTCCAACCTTGGAGATAACGAAATAGGATAATTTCTTGTTAATCATTGTTATTAATGACTAGGATAGAAAGCCTATATTCTCAACCCTTGCCATAAATGTCTCCCTTTATTACTTGCTTTCTTTACTTGCTTGATTTACTCTTCTCGTCATTTAATTTCTTGCCCCTTTCATCAATCAAACCCCTTGTTCTTCATAGCCAATAATTGATCACTTCATTGTAATTCCTTGTGAGACGACCCGAGGTTTGAATACTTTGGTTAATTTTTCTTGGGGTTTGTACCTATGACAACTCAAATATTTTATGTGAGAATTGTTTGTTGGTTTGGAGCTATGCTTACAACGAAGTTCTTATTTCTATAAGAGAAATTCTAGACCGACACGACAAATTTATCACTATCAATAACTCTCTGTGAGCTATTCTAATAAAGAAATAAAGTAAGACAAAGTAAATAAAAAAAATCAAAAATATAGATAGGAGATTTAATTCAAAGATTTTCGAAAATCTAAAAAGAAAGGGTTTAGAAAGTTTTTGAAAATTGTTATATTATATATATATATATATATATATATATATATATATATATATATATATATATTGAAATAAGGTTTTGAAATTTAAAAAGAAGGAAAGAGAAAAACTAAAGGATCACAAAACTTAAAATTTGAATTTAAATGAAAACAAGATAAGATAACTAGATTTGAAATTCAAGGAGAGGATAAATAAGATGAAAATCAAAAATCAAGAATGATAAACAATATATGATTTGAAAATTTAAAAAAAATTAAATTAAACAAAAAGATCTCTAACGGGACACCAAACTTAAAATTTGAAATTCAATCAAGATAAGATAAAGATGCAAAAATTAATTTTTGAAAATTCAAAAGAAAGGGTTTTTAAAAGAAAAAAATTTTGAAATTCAAAAAAAGAAGCAAAAAGAGAACACCAAACTTTAAAACCTGAAATTAAATAAAGATAAGATAACTTGGAACAAAGTTTCGAAAAAAAAGAAAAGATAAATAAGATAAGATTTCGAAAATTAAGAAAGATAAACAAGATAGGATTCAGGAATTAAAAAGTAAATTAATTAAACCAAAAAGAAAATTACTAAAAGGTCACCAAACTTAAAATCAGAAAATAAGAGAAAATTAATAAAGAAAATTTCAAAAATATAGATAAATAAGTAAAATTAAAATTCAAAAATCAAAAGAAAATAGATAATCAAAAACTAACAAAGATACCTAATCTAAGCAACAAGACAATCGATAGTTGTCAATCATGAACAATCCCTGGCAACGGTGCCAAAAACTTGGTGCGCGAAATTTGAACTCGTACAACTTCACCTGAAAGTGCACCGGGTCGTCCAAGTAATACCTCAAGTGAGTGAGGGTCGATCCCATGAGGATTGTTGGATTGAGCAAGCAAGAGTTATCCAGTTGGACTTTGTCAGGAAAAAAGTAAAAGGTGGTTGTTGTTGTTGTAAACGCATAAACAGTAAATTAGCAAGTAAATAAAGCAATTAAATAGAATTGGTGTAAAACAATGATGAGAAAATAGTTAAGGACTCGGAGATGTTTATGTTTCCAGATTAAGATTTCTTACCAACTATTTTAAGAATGAGTGATGACAAGTCATCTTATGCTAGTTTTTCAAGCAATTTTTCTCTTGTTTCATTAGATTTTATGCACTTTCTTTCATTGTAAGTAAGTAGTTTGGAGTGGAATTGCATGGTTTTGTTGAATCAATCAATCACCCTTTAATTGATACTAAATCATGAGGTTTAAGCTAAATTTAATTGATTTTTAAATGATTTATAAACCTTGTGAATTTGGTGATACTTTGGTTGGTTGTTTTGATTACTTGTAGGTGAAGAAAAGAAGAAAACAAGAAAGCGTAGCCTAAGAAGCGTGGCCCAAGGAAGAGAAAAGTGTGGCAAAAGAAATAAGGAAGCATGGCACATTAAAGGAGGAAAGCCACATCACTCTCTCCAAAAGCTCAATGCTCTCCAAGGGAGCATTATAATGAACCTAGGAAGCAAGGCTTAGATGCTACGCTCTCCTTGAGAGCCGAGCACTATAATGAACCACGGAAGAAAGGGAAGAAGCACAATGCTCCGCTCTTGCCAAGAGCATTATCGGGCTCCATCCAAAAATAAATTCAAGGAAAAAGCTTACCAATGCTTGCCACAAGGTTCAAACTCATGAGCAAGGGGGAGTGAGGGAGCGCTACTCACAAAGGAAAATAAGCCAAAAATTGGCCAAGATGCATCTCTCAAGATTCGAACCAAGGACTTGCACCAAGGGGGGAAGCGCTGCCCTTGTTTATTTCACAAGAAAATTGGGTGAAAAGCCTCCAGCAAGATTCGAACCAGGAGCCTCTCGTTGGAAGCATGGATGCTGCGCTCTCAAAGAGAGCTGAGCGCTACCTTCTTTACTTGCTAGCAACATTGACACGGCCCAGGGAGAATTGGTGAGCACAAGACACGCCAAGATAAGGCAATGCTGCGCTCTCCCCAAGAGCTGAGCACTACCCTGGTGCTCTCCAAGCTAGGCACGCTACAAAGGGCCAAGGACACAAGCCATGATGCTGCGCTCTCCCCAGGAGCTGAGCATTCTACTAGGAGGAAAAACCCATGGGCCAAAATTGAACCAAAATTAAATTTAAATTCAATTCTTTACCAAATTAAAAAGCCCACTCCAAATTCTAAAATCCAAAAATAGGAAGTGTATAAATAGAAGCTAGTTTGATTTAGAGAGGACCTTTTTCTAGACTTTTTACTTTTACTCTCATTTTAGAATTTTCATTTTTACTTTCTGGTGATTTGTCACTTTGGATCGTAGAGAATTGGGAAGGAGAATTGATCTCTCTTCTTCCTTGTTCTTGCTTCTACATTCTTTACTTCTTGTCTTGGATCTTGGGTGGAGAATTGAAGAAATTCTATTTCAATCTCACCTTGGGATCTCTTTGTTTATTTTTCTACAAAGTTTCATCAACTGAGATTTGAATCCAAATTCTATTTACTGCTTTCATCTTCTACTTCTTCTGCAATTTACTCTTCCATGTCTTTAGCAACTGTTCTTATTAGATCAAGGAAGGATTTGAGATCTAGACTTGTTTTCTAGTATCCTCCACCCCTGAGATCTTATCTTTCCCTTTAGTTAATGCAATTGAGCTGCATTCTACTTTCTGTTTGGTTTTCAAAGTAATTTTCCTTTTCTTGTTTAAATCTGTTGCATCTCAATTCTTCTTCTATTTCTTTACTGATCGTTATTTACTTTTTCTTGTTTAATTTCTGCAATCTCAAATCCCAAATCCTTTTATGATTCAAGCCATTTACATTTTTTGCACTTTAAGTTTCAGTTATTTACGTTTCTTACAATCTAAGTTTCTGCAATTTATATTACTTGTACTTTAAGATTCAGCTCTTTTAAATTCTTCTGCACTTTAAATTCTTGTCAATTATCCCTCTCCTTTTAAATTTCATGCAATTTAGCTTCTGTTGAACATAGACCACTCAAATCAACACTTGATTCGCTTGACTAAATCAGCCTCCCAACTAAAATTGTTCAATCCTTCAATCCCTGTGGGATCGACCTCACTCATGTGAGTTATTACTATTTGATGCGACCCGGTACACTTGCCGGTGAGTTTTAGGTGTTGGAATTCCGGTTCCAACCCATCAAGTTTTTGGCGCCATTTCTGGGGATTGATTAGATTGACAATGATTAAGGAAGGTGGAGGTCTAGATCAAGCACTTTTTCTTTTCTGTTTCTTTACTTTTTGACTAACACACTAACTATTTGAATTTTTGCTTAAGCTAACTAAGACTTCACTTTAGCAACAGAGTAAAGTTTTCCTGGTTTTTTTTTTGTTTTGTGTGATTTTTATGTTTTGTTTGTATGTCAGGGACAACGGGAGCTATACTTGCCTTTTGTGAACAAGACGAAAGAACCCTCAGGAGATTAAGAAGAGAAGCAAGAGGGAAAAGTGTTGTTGGAGAGGAAGAATCAGAGGAAGAGTTCTAGGAAATGGAGGAACACTCAACAAACCCAACAAATCCACCAGCATGAGCAGCCAACAACAACAACCATCCACCACAGAGAAGAGTTTTGGCTTCGTATACATTTGTAAATCCTAGACATTGTGGGAGTAGCATTCTGATACGCACAAAACTTGTCTCTCAACAAATTTTCTTCGGCAAGTGTACCGAATTTGTCATCAAGTAAAAACTCACAATAGAGTGAGGTCGAATCCCACAGATATTGATTGATCAAGCAACTTTAATTAGAGGAATATTCTAGTTGAGCGAACCAGAATTTGATTTGAGATTTGCAGAAAATTAAATGGCGGGAAAGTAAATAGCAGAAACAGTAAATGCTAGAAATGAAGAGCTGAATGTAAATGGTGGAAAGTAAATTGCAGAATCTTAAACGGGAATGGGGTAATTGCTCATAAAAGTAAATGGCAGAAATTAAAGAGAATGGGTAAGATCAAAAATGGGGAGTTCATTGGGCTCAGGAGATGTTGCATTCTCCGGATCATGTTCATTTTCATCTCTTCCTCAATCAATGCATTCATTGATCTCCTTGGCAATCTTAAGTGATCGAATTCCAATTTCTTGGTAATTCAATCTCTCAAATCTTGATCAATAGCCAATTCCTTGGTCAATTTCTCATGAGAAGAGATGAAGTATGGTGACTAATTATACCACATGCATTTCCCAAATCAAGTGTTGGTAGGATTATAGTCACATATCCATCCAAACCCAATTTGGTCCAGCATGAGAAAGTATTTCCAGCATGATCTCTTCATTTCTCTTTCAAGGTTCAGAAGAGATCCAAGTATTAATAGCTTCTTTTCCAAGATAACTACCCAATTGGATGAAGATCGAAAGCTTTCAAGTAAAATCAAGAGAAAAGATAGAAGAAGGAGAATGAAAACTAATATTGATCCATCAAATTACAACAGAGCTCACTAACCCAATGAAAGGGGTTTAGTTGTTCATAGCTCTGGAAAATGAAAACCAAGATGGAGAATACATGATGAAAGTAAAACTAGAAGTGCAGAGAAAGTAAAATACAAAAGAGTAGTTCTATGCCAAAAGCTCCCTAAAGTTTCCAACTCTCTAAACTAATTCAAAGCTACTGCTATATATACTACTCTTTTGATCTTCTAGTTGGCTCTTCAAGTCTTGGGTATGGGCCTCTGAATCTTGAGTTTGAAGCAGTTATCCCTTTTCCTTGGGCTTAGCTTTGCTTGCAGAGAGAAAAGGTGAAGTAGGTGGGGACATTGGCTCAGGACGTTAGTGGTGTCAACGTTAAGTGAAAGTGTGGGTTCGAGAACGTTAGTGACAATCACCTTTTTCACTAACGTTCCTAACCCAAATATGATCACGTTGACTTCAACGTTAGTGGCACTAACGTGACCACTAACTTTGCCTCTTGGTCCTTCGCACACGTTATTGGGACTTACCTTTCCCAATAACGTGGAGAGTCCTCCCTTGTCCCTACGTTAGAGTCCACGTTAACTAGGTTAATGTGGCTTCTAACGTAGTAATGCCAATCCTTCGAGAACGTTAGTGACACTTACCTTTGTCACTAACATTCCAATATGCCCCTATTTCCCACGTTAGAGTCCACGTTAACTAAGTTAACGTGGCTTCTAACGTAGTCATGCTAGCCATCTCCAACGTTAGTGACAAAGGTGAGTGTCACTAACGTTGGCTCATCATCTCTTTATCCACGTTAGCTCCCACGTTAACTAAGTTAACGTCGGAGTTAATGTTGCTCATGGTGGCTCTTGGTGGTTCACCCCAACGTTAGTGACAAAGGTAAGTGTCACTAACGTTGGCTATCAATTGCTCTCTCCACGTTAGCTTCCACGTTGGCTATCAATTGCTCTCTCCACGTTAGTTAACCCAAGTTACCAGGTGATAAAGCACCCCTGAGAGCTTAGTAATCCAAGCAGATCCTTGGTACAGGAACACGACAGACACATCCCTCAAGACTCAAACCCTTGGTGCCTAGCCTCTTTTCTTGCTATTTTTCTTTTATTCTTTAACTTTGATTGTTCTTTCCCTTTTCTCAGGAACTTACTCCATAGTATGAACTCCACTCTGGTCTTTTATAAAACACTCATTCTCTTTTCATTTGATTCAAAAGGACAAGCATACAAGTAAGTAAGGAAATGATGTAGTAATGACATTTAGACTAGCAATCCTAAACCTAAGCAATGAAAAACTTAAAAGACAGAATTTAAAATGGTTCTAACTAACGAGTAACTATTAATCAAAAGTGCATTCGGACTTCCAACTTTCAATCATTCTAAGTACATGGAATTAAGTAACAATACAACCTTCGAGTGATGGTTTCTAGTTGCCCTCTTTTTGTTATCATCCTAGTCTTTGCTACCTCATTTCATTGGGTGATGGTGCACCATTTCCTCATAGGATTCCTGCAAAGTTATTGGAAGTTGCTTGTTCCCAAAGCACTTGAGAAATAGTTAGCTTGCATGTATGCTTGTGACTTCTGAACTTAATTTGGTGTATGAACACCAAACTTAGTTCTTTGCCCAGTACAAAACCTTGCATATATGCAGAGAACCTCATATCTTGTTATTAACAAAACAATTATTAACTAAAGTCTAACTACATCTAAGTGGCTTTCCATGATTGGTTGGAGCTAGCAATGTGCTCTGGGAGTGGAGTGTGATTCTAACTAAGATCCTTTGGTGGAACACCAAACTTAGAATTACACTTTCACTTTTGGATTGTTTTGGGTGTGGAACACCAAACTTAGCTCCTCGCAATACATGGGAAACAACTTGTGACCTTTATTGAAATAAAGATGAAAAAGAAACTACCTGACGATTCCTCAATTACTTGAGATGATACTTTACTCTGGGGTTTTCCTCCATGTTGCCCATATAATGTTTGAGTCTTTGTCTGTTCACAGTGAACGTCCTCTCTGAACCTTCATCCATGATTTCTATGTGCCCATATGGGGAGACCTTTGTGACAAGGAAGGATCCTGACCACCTTGACTTGAGTTTGCCAGGGAACAATCTCAATTTAGAGTTGTAAAGGAGTACTTGTTGCCCCTTTTCAAAATTCCTTGGTGCTAGATGCAGGTCATGTCTTCTCTTCGCCTTTTCTTTATAAATCTTGGCATTTTCATAGGCTTGAGATCTAAATTCCTCCATCTCTTGCAGTTGCAGGATCCTCTTTGCACCAGCAGCAATGCTGTCAAAATTTAGTATCTTGAGAGCCCAGAGAGCTTTGTGTTCTAGCTCCAGTGGTAAATGACAAGCTTTCCCATACACCAGTTGATATGGGGACATTCCAAGTAGAGTTTTGAAAGCTGTTCTGTATGCCCAAAGAGCATCATCCAGCTTCTTTGACCAATCCTTTCTTGATGCACCCACAGTCTTTTCCAGAATCCTCTTCAGCTCTCTGTTGGATATCTCTATTTGCCCACTTGTTTGGGGATGGTAAGGCGTGGCCACCTTGTGTTTTACCCCATATCGTAGGAGAAGAGCTTCTAGTGGTCTGTTACAAAAATGGCTCCCTCCATCACTGATGAGTGCTCGTGGGACTCCAAACCGGCTAAAGATATTCTTCCTGAGGAAGTTCATGACCACCTTGTTATCATTTGTTGGGGTTGCAATGGCCTCTACCCACTTGGAAACGTAATCCACTGCTACCAAGATGTACTTGTTTGAATATGAGGTTGGGAATGGTCCCATGAAATCGATTCCCCACACATCAAACAGTTCCAGTTCCAAGATGAAATTTTGTGGCATCTCATTTCTTTTGGGCAAGTTTCCAGATCTTTGGCATTCATTGCAGCTCTTTACTAGTTTTTTGGCATCCTTGAAAAGGGTGGGCCAAAAGAATCCGCTTTGTAACACCTTTGCTGCAGTTCTGTCCCCTCCAAAGGGCCCATAGCATGAGCCGTGGCAATTCCATAGGACCTCTCGTCCTTCTTCTTCCGAAACACATCTTTTAAGGATTCCATCTGAACACTTCTTGAAGAGATATGGCTCATCCCAGATAAAGTATTTTGCATCATTCATGAGCTTCCTTTTTCGATGTTTATTGATCTCTGGAGGTAAGGCCCCAGTTGTCTTGATGTTGGCAATGTCTGCGAACCATGGTGCTTTGTGAATTGTCATCAGCTGCTCATCAGAAAAGAGCTCGTTCATACTTGTATCATGTGTTCCACTTTCCTCAGGAGGGATTTTGGATAGGTGATCTGCTACATTGTTCTCTACTCCTTTCTTGTTCCTGATTTCAATATTGAATTCCTGCAACAATAAGATCCATCTTATTAGTCTTGGTTTTGATTCTTGCTTGGCAAACAAGTATTTAAGTGCTGTATGATCTGTGAAAACAATCACTTTAGCACCGATGAAGTACGATCTAAACTTGTCAAATGCAAAAACTATTGCTAGCAACTCCTTTTCAGTAGTGGTATAATTTCTTTGAGAATCATTGAGGACTTTGCTAGCATAGTATATCACATGGACTAAGTTATCTTTCCTCTGTCCTAACACTGCCCCAACTGCAAAATCAGATGCATCACACATCAATTCAAATGGTAAGTTCCAATCAGGTGGGAAAATGATAGGAGCAGAGGACAACCTTATTTTCAAATTTTCAAATGCTAGCATGCATGATTCATCGAAGATAAATGGTGTATCAGATACAAGGAGATTGCTTAAGGGCTTGGCTATCTTTAAAAAATCTTTAATAAATCTTTTGTAAAACCCAGCATGCCCTAAAAAGCTCCTAATTGCCTTGACATCACTGGGTGGAGGCAGTTTTTCAATAAGTTCCACTTTAGCCCTGTCCACTTCAATACCTTGGTTAGAAACCTTATGGCCAAGGACTATTCCTCCTGTCACCATAAAGTGACATTTCTCCCAGTTCAAGACCAGATTGTTCTCTTGGCACCTTTTCAATACTAAGGCAAGGTGACTCAGGCATCTAGTAAAGGAATCTCCAAATACCGAGAAATCATCTATAAAGACTTCAATGAATTTCTCTATCATATCTAAGAAGATAGAAAGCATGCAGTGTTGGAAAGTCGCAGGTGCATTACATAGCCCAAATGGCATGCGCCTGTAGGCAAACACTCCATATGGACAAGTAAATGAAGTTTTCTCTTGGTCTCTGGGATCAACCACTATTTGGTTATATCCTGAATAACCATCAAGAAAACAGTAATATGCATGTCCTGCAAGTCTTTCCAACATCTGATCCATAAATGGGAGGGGGAAATGGTCCTTTCGTGTAGCCTCATTGAGTTTCCGATAGTCTATGCACATCCGCCATCCTGTGACGGTCCTTGTAGGAATTAGTTCGTTCTTCTCATTGGGAACTACAGTGATTCCTCTTCTTGGGCACGACATGCACGGGGCTGACCCAGGGGCTGTCTGAGATCGGGTAGATTACCCCTCCCTGCCATAACTTCATAACTTCTTTCTGTACCACTTCCTTCATGATTGGGTTCAGCCTCCTTTGGGATTGAATGGATGGTTTGGCAGCATCTTCCAGTAGTATCTTATGCATGCATATGGCTGAACTTATTCCTTTCAGGTTAGCAAGAGTCCATCCAATGGCATCCTTGTGCTTTCGCAATACTTTGAGTAGTTCATCCTCTTGATCTTGGCTGAGGCACGAGCTTATGATCACTGGGTAACTTTTATTTTCTCCTAAGTATGCATATTTGAGAGTGGGTGGCAGTGCTTTGAGTTCAAGTTTGGGTGCTTCTGACTTTTCGTTCTCTTCTTTTGATGCCCCTTGTATATGAATCTCTGCTGTTGCAACCTCTTCACTAAACATTGACTCCTCCTCTGTTAACCCTTCAGGTTCTTCTTCTTCAAAACTCTCCTGCACTGCATCTTCAAGTGAGTCCAACCTCATACATTCTCCCAATTGTTCTGGTGGGTAACTCATGGCTTTGAACACATTGAATGTCATCTTTTCATTGTGTAATCTCAGGGTGAGGTCCCCCTTTTGTACATCAATGACAGCTCTAGCAGTGGCCAAGAACGGCCTTCCCAGGATGATGGAAGCCTTGGTTTCCTCCTGCATGTCCAGCACTACAAAGTCTGCTGGGAAGATGAAATCTCCCACTTTCACCAGCAAATCTTCTACTACGCCATGAGGGAACTTGAACGATCTGTCGGCCAGTTATAGGGCCATTTTTGTTGGTTTAGCCTCTTCAATCTTCATTTTTCTCATCATGGCTAATGACATCAAATTTATACTGGCTCCTAAGTCACATAGAGCCTTTTCCACTGTGATTTCCCATATGATACAAGGGATCTGAAAGCTCCCCGGATCCTTCAATTTCTGGGGTAGTTTATGCTGAATGATAGCACTACATTCTTCGGTTAGTACCACAGTCTTGCTGTTCTTCCAGCTTCTCTTCTTAGTCCTTAGCTCCTTTAAAAACTTGGCATAGAGGGGCATTTTCTCTATTGCTTCAGCAAAAGGTATGTTGATTTGTAGTTTCTTGAAGATTTCCAAAAATCTCAAGAACTGACTGTCATCCCCCTTCTTCTTTAATTGCTGAGGGTATGGGACTCTTGGGACGTCTGGCTTCAGCACTCTTTCCCCTTTTTGTGAACTCAAAGTGTGAACTCGAGCTCCATCCTGCTCTTCTTCCTTTTTATTTGAGTCCTTTTCTTGTGGTTTCTAGGTGGTTTCCTTCAGTTCCTTCCCACTCCAAAGGATGATAGCCTGACACTCCTCCCTTTGGGTTGAGTTAGTATTGCTGCGAAGGTTGTGGCTGGGAATTTGCTTGAATAGGTAGCCAATTTGTGTCTCAAGTTTCTTCATGGCAGCATCCTGATTCTGCATATTGGACATCACTTCTTCTCGTAACGCTTTACTGTCTTGAATCTCTTTGCATATACCTTCAAGTAGGTTTTCAATCTTCGAGAGTCTGTCATCAAATGATGGTGGGTTGGGGGTGGATGGATAAGAAAGGTTAGTTTGGCCTTGTTGTTTTCCCCACCCCAAGTTTGGGTGGTTCCTCCATCCAGGGTTGTAGGTTTTGGAGTATGGATCATGGTTTTGCCTAGGTGAATTCCCAATATAGTTGGCTTGCTCCTGACTACCCTCTGCTTCTTCATTCACTTCTTCTTTGGTTGTTGATGAGGTGGTGATTGCTGCTACTTGGTTTCTCTCCATCTTCTTGGTGAGGTCAGCTAATTGCTTTGTAATGAGCTTGTTTTGGGCCAGCAGAGCATCTACATTGTTTAGCTCCATCACTCCTTTAGTGTTCCCTCTTTCAGAGGCATAGAAGTAGTCATTCTCTGGTACAGTTTCAATGACATCTATGGCCTCCTCAATGGTCTTCTTCTTGTTCAGAGATCCCCCGGATGAGTGGTCTACTGCCTTCTTGGATTCATAAGAAAGGCCTTCATAGAAGATGTGTAGCTGCACCCATTCATTGAACATGTCTGGTGGACACCTCCTTGTTAGGTCCTTAAACCTCTCCCATGCTTCATATAGAGTCTCACCATCCTGCTGCCTTAATGTTTGCACCTCAGCTCTCAGCCTGTTAATCCGTTGAGGAGGATAGAATCTTGCCAAGAATTTGTTCACCACATCTTCCCAGGTTGCCAAACTCTCCTTTGGGAAGGACTCCAGCCATTTAGATGCTTTGTCCCTGAGTGAGAAGGGGAACAGAAGTAGTCTATAGGTGTCAGGATGAACACCATTAGACTTCACAGTGTCACATATCCTCAGGAAGGTGGCTAGATATTGATTGGAGTCTTCTTGGACACTCCCTCTGAATGAACAGTTATTCTGAACAAGGGTGATAAGTTGTGGCTTTAGTTCAAAGTTGTTGGCATGTATGGTTGGCCTTTGGATGCTTCTCCCATAGTTTTCTGGGTTTGGGTTGATGTAAGAACCCAGAACTCTTCTCTCTTGTCCAGCATGATTTGCTAGACCTTCTCTGCCATGGTTGTGAGCCTCTTCTTCATGATGGTTTTTCATATTTTCTTCCATGTTTGGTTCAAAGTATTCCTCCTGTTCCTCAGCACTAACTACTCTTTTTCCTCTTGCTTCCCTCCTTAATCTAAGGAAGGTCCTCTCTGGTTCAGAATCAAAGGAAGTTGAAGCCCCACTTCTCCTCCCTGTCATATAACTAACAAGGTACAAGCAAGGAAACAGATCCAGAAAATATTCTGTTAGAATTAATGTTAATGTGAGTGATGCAATATATCAAACAGTTAGTGGGTTAGTGAACTGAATTGTAAATAACTAAAAAAAAAATAATAAACGAAAAAGTAAGGGGAAGGGAAGAAATTAACTAAAACTGAAAGTGAATTAACTCAACAGAAATTTAAATCAAACAAAAGAAAAATGCTCAATCTAGTGATCCTCCAACTTAATAATTGTTGACACAAAATCAATCCCCGGCAACGGCGCCATAAACTTGATACGCATAAAACTTGTCTCTCAATAAATTTTCTTCGGCAAGTGTACCGAATTTGTCATCATGTAAAAACTCACAATAGAGTGAGGTCAAATCCCACAGAGATTGATTGATCAAGCAACTTTAATTAGAGGAATGTTCTAGTTGAGCAAACCAGAATTTGATTTGAGATTTACAGAAAATTAAATGGCGGGAAAGTAAATAGCAGAAACAGTAAATGCTAGAAATGAAGAGTTGAATGTAAATGGCGAAAAGTAAATTGCAGAATCTTAAACGGGAATGGGGTAATTGCTCATAAAAGTAAATGGCAGAAATTAAAGAGAATGGGTAAGATCAGAAATGGGGAGTTCATTGGGCTCAGGAGATGTTGCATTCTCCGGATCAAGTTCATTTTTATCTCTTCCTCAATCAATGCATTCATTGATCTCCTTGGCAATCTTAAGTGACCGAATTCTAATTTCTCGGTAATTCAATCTCTCAAATCTTGATCAATAGCCAATTCCTTGGTCAATTGCTCATGAGAAGAGATGAATTATGGTCACTGATTATACCACATGCATTTCCTAAACCAAGTGTTGGTAGGGTTATAGTCACATTTCCATCCAAACCCAATTTGGTCCAGCATGAGAAAGCATTTCTAGCATGATCTCTTCATTCCTCTTTCAAGGTTCAGAAGAGATCCAAGTATGAATAGCTTTTTTTCCAAGATAACTACCCAATTGGATGAAGATTGAAAGCTTTCAAGTAAAATCAAGAGAAAAGATAGAAAAAGGAGAATGAAAACTAATATTGATCCATCAAATTACAACAGAGCTCCCTAACCCAATGAAAGGGGTTTAGTTGTTCATAGCTCTGGAAAATAAAAACCAAGATGGAGAATACATGATGAAAGTAAAACTAGAAGTGTAGAGAAAGTAAATTACAGAGAGTAATTCTATGCCAAAAGCTCCCTAAAGTTTCCAACTCTCTAAACGAATTCAAAGCTACTCCTATATATACTACTCTTCTGATCTTCTAGTTGGCTCTTCAAGTCTTGGGTATGGGCCTCTGAATCTTGAGTTTGAAGCAGTTATCCCTTTTCCTTGGGCTTAGCTTTGCTTGTAGAGAGAAAAGGTGAAGTAGGCGGGGACTTTGGCTTAGGACGTTAGTGGTGTCAACGTTAAGTGATAGTGTGGGTTCGAGAACGTTAGTGACAATCACCTTTTTCACTAACGTTCCTAACCCAAATATGATCACATTGACTTCAACGTTAGTGGCACTAACGTGACCACTAACTTTGCCTCTTGGTCTTTCGCACATGTTATTGGGACTTACCTTTCGCAATAACGTGGAGAGTCCTCCCTTGTCCCTACGTTAGAGTCCACGTTAACTAGGTTAATGTGGCTTCTAACGCAGTAATGCCAATCCTTCGAGAACGTTAGTGACACTTACCTTTGTCACTAATGTTCCAATGTGCCCCTATTTCCCACGTTAGAGTCCACGTTAACTAAGTTAACGTGGCTTCTAACGTAGTCATGCTAGCCATCTCCAACGTTAGTGACAAAGGTGAGTGTCACTAACGTTGGCTCATCATCTTTTTATCCACGTTAGCTCCCACGTTAACTAAGTTAACGTTGGAGTTAATGTTGCTCATGGTGGCTCTTGGTGGTTCACCCCAACGTTAGTGACAAAGGTAAGTGTCACTAACGTTGGCTATCAATTGCTCTCTCCACGTTAGCTTCCACGTTAACTAAGTTAACGTGGAAGTTAACGTGGCTTATGGAGGCTTGGCCAACGTTAGTGACAAAGGTGAATGTCACTAACGTTGGCTTCTCTTTTGCTTCTTAACGTTAGAGTCCACGTTCACTAAGTTAACGTGGCTCTTAACGTGGCCACTTATGAGCTTGGCCAACGTTAGTGACAAAGGAGAGTGTCACTAACATTGGCCTTGTTGTCTTCTTCCACGTTAGAGTTCACGTTAACTTAGTTAACGTGACTCTTAACGTGGGCTTATGATGGCTTCGAGGGCGTTATTGGCGATTACCTTTCTCATTAAGTTTGCAAGTTAGCACCCATTCCACGTTAGAGGTCATGTTAGTGGGACTAACGTGACTGCTAACGTGGTTCTTCTTTTCTTCCTTTGTCCTGAAATCAAGCAACAAAGTGCATCAAAGTTCTAGTCCAATTCATGAGTCATGCATCATTCAATTTGTCATATAATTCATGCAAAAATTCTCATGAAATCATGTAAAGTGCACAATGTATGCTTGAATCAAGATGTAAGTGAATATCTACCCAAAACTAGCTTATTTTCTAAGAAAATGCATGAAACTACCTTAAAAACAGTAAAGAAAAGGTCAGTGAATCTGGCCAAAATGCCCTGGCATCACATTCTTACCCCAAATGTTAATGCAAACAACTTTAAATTGAAGCCACAACTCATCACCTTGGTTCAAAACAACTGCTCCTACGGAGGAGGACCACTTGAAGATCCAAGCCAACACTTATTCACTTTTCTGAGGATTTGTGATACTGTCAAAACCAATGGTGTACATCCTGACATTTACAAGTTGCTATTATTTCCATTTTCCCTCGGAGACAAAGCTACTCAATGGTTTGAATCCTTTCCAAGAGATAGCATCAACAATTGGGAAGATCTAGTGAGCAAGTTCCTTGCCAAATTTTACCCGCATCAGAGGATTATTAGGTTGAAGACTGAAGTACAAACATTCACACAGATGGATACTGAACCTTTCTATGAGGCATGGGAGAGATACAAGGCTCTAATTAGGAAGTGCCCTCCTGAAATATTCAATGAATGGGACATATTGCAGAATTTTTATGAAGGATTGGCATTGAAAGCTCAGGAGGCACTAGATCACTCAGCAGGGGGCTCTTTACAATTGATGAAAACTGCAGAGGAGACCCAAAATCTCATTGATATGGTGGCTAATAACCAATATTTCTTTGCTCACCAAAGGCAACTGATGCGGGCAGAAATTGGTGAATTAAAAATTATTAGAATATATATGTTGCAAGTATAGTTCTTAACTCGCCAGAAATCCACCGCTCAATTTAGAAAGGTGTCATAGAAAATTGAAATTTAAAATACTGGGAGTAGGAATCCCAGGTCGTCTCCCAACGAGTTGCAAGAAGGGGTGCTATTTTATTAATCAGATGTTTTCGAAAAGGTTTGAGTTAAGTAAACAGGAAATTAGATTGATGAAATTGAATAATGTAAATAAAAGCCTTGACTGGGAGTTGATTACATGGAAGCCCTATTCTTGATGGAACACTCTTAAGATTAATTGACAATTGAGAGTTATTTCGTTTAGTTGTCCTTTACTAAGTAAGGGAAGGTAAAAACAAGTTGGAATACTGTTCTATTCACAAGTCCCAATCCACTCTAGGGAGGATTGGTGTCAGGAACTAGATAGCAAACCAACAATAACCCAATTACAATCTTTCTCTTGAATCTTCCAACTCAAGGGTTCCTTTCAATCAACTCCCCATCAAGTTAGGGAACTACTCACTCATTGTAAAGGTAAAATTCATAGCATATGAGAAGGAATTAAAGAAAGACATTGTAAATAAAAATTAAAATAGTCAATTAAAAATAAAAATGATCATTGTATTAAATAATCCTAAAAATATTCCAATGGTAAAATTAAACAAAGCAAAGAACATGGAAGAGTAAGCCAAGTAAAGAAAACGAACTAGAATGACGAACTCTTGATGATGTGATAACTCTTCTCAATATCCCAATGCAAAAAGCTAGAGAAAATAAAATCATAAGAACTATAAATGTCTAGAGAGAAAACCTAGGGGAGGAGTCAAACTAGATCTAAAAACTAAAACTGTGTAGAATGAATTGTTGTCTCTGGTTTCTGCATGTTCTATGGCTCTAGTCTGCTGTTCTGGGCCGAGAACTGGGTCAAAATAGGGTCCAAAATCGCCCCCAGCGAACCTGCAGATTATGCAGATCGCGCATGTCACGCGATCGCATCATCCATGCGAACGCGTCATTCGCGCTTTTCCTTGCCACGCGTTCGCGTCGTTCATGCCTCTGCGTCGCTCGTGCTTTTCCAGTCCGCACTGTCGTGTGAGCCATGCGGCCGCATCACTGCGATTTCTCCTCTTTCGCGCGGTTGCATGAGCCATGCGGCCGCGTCACTTCTCGCTGGTTATCTCCTCAATTTCTTGTGTTCCTTCCATTTTTGCTAGCTTCCTTTCCAATCTCCAACTCATTCATGCCCTATAAAGCCTAAAACGCTTAACACACAGATCACGGAATCGAATGGAATAAAGGAGAATTAAAATGCATAATTAAAAGTCTCCAGGAAGCAGTTTTCAATCATGTAATAATTTCATGAAGAAAATATAAATGCATGCTAAATTAATGAATAAGTGGGTAAGGATCATGATAAAACCACACAATTAAACATAATCTAAACCATAAAATAGTGACTTATCAGCAACGCCAACCATCACAAAGGAAAGGAGTGATGGAGTTAGAAGGAGTGGACTCAATCCTAGATCAAAACAAAATGATGCATGATAAACCCATATTTTATGATATATATTATGCTCAATTTAAGTGATTTATTCAACCCTTCACCCACTTATTCATGTAAATTGCAAGGTTTCGCTTTCCCTTCCTTATTATGTGATATATGTGAAATACATGTTTCCTATGCTTTGAAATTATTTATTTTAATTACCCTTTATTACCATTTGATGCCGTGATTTGTGTGTTGAGAAGTTTCAGATCTTTTAAGGCAGCAATGACTTAAAGGATGGAAAGAAAACATACAAAATGGAAGGAAAGCACAAAATGGAGTTTTTGAAGAAACTGGCAGCGACGCGAACGCATGGACGACGCGGTCGCATGCCCAGCGCGAAAAGGCAGTAACGCGAACGCGTGACTGACGCGGACGCGCGCCATGAGCAGAACACAGATGATGCGTACGCGTGACCGAAGCGAACGCGTGACAAGGAAAACTCCAGATGACGCGACCGCGTGACCCACGCGGACGCGTGACAGACGCCACGCACCAGAAATTACAGAAAAACACTCCCAGCGATTTTTGAAACCCTTTTTGGCCCAGATCCAAGTCCAGAAGGCACAGATTAGAGGTTATAAAGTGGGGGAGTGCATCCATTCATTATCATGTCTTCAATTATTCACTTTTCATAGTTTAGATATAGTTTTTAGAGAGAGGGGTTCTCTCCTCTCTCTTAGGCTTTTAGGATTAGGATTCCTCTTAAAGGATTTAGAATTTCAACTCTTCATTAGGTTCAATATTCCTTTTACTTTATATTTCTCTTTTACTTTCAAATATTTTAATGCTATCCTTTAATTACTTATGTTGCCAGATTGGCTTATGAACTCTCTATGTTTAAATTGATTTTCTCTTATTAATGCAATTGAGGTATTTCAGATCATTGATTCTTATTTAGCTTTTTATGTTATTGGCTTTAATTGATTAACTGGAAGCTCTTGAGTTATCAACTATCCGTGATTGGTTGTTAAGTCGGCTAAATTGACTAGTATTCCACTAACTCTAGTCTTTCCTTAGGAGTTGGCTAGGACTTGGGAATCTAACTAATTAGTTCACTTGATTTTCCCTTGCTTTCATAAGGGTTAACTAAGTGGGATTAACTTCCATTCTCATAGGAGTAACTAGGATAGGACTTCCGAATTTTCATACCTTGCCAAGAGTTTAGTTTACAGTTATTTATTTATTTTATTTGTCATTTAAATTACTTGTTCCATACTTTTAAAATCCCCAATTTACAAAACTCATAACCAATAATAAGAACACCTCCCTGCAGTTCCTTGAGAAGACGACCCGAGGTTTAAATACTTCGGTTATCAACTTAAAAAAAAGGGTTTGTTACTTGTGACAACCAAAACTTTTGTAAGAAAGGTCGATTGCTCAGTTTAGAAACTATACTTGCAATGGGAATTTATTCTAAATTCTAAACTGTCAATCTATAGTTCTTCAATGCAGCAGCAAATTCAGCAACAATTCGAGCAAATGGCCAAGAAGATTGATAGCCTCCAAGTTGCAGCAGTAAACACAAGCCAGCCATCAACCACATGGGGGCAAGGTGAAGAAGCTTGTGAAGATCAACAGCAAGAACAAGTGAATTACATGGATAATCAAGGCTCGGGACATAATGAGGTTTATGGTGACACTTACAACCCCTCTTGGAAGAACCATCCCAACCTCAGATGGGGAGACAATCACACTCAGACTCAACAGCCATGGCAAAGAAATTCAAACCAAAACAGTTGGAAAAATACAAACCACAACAACCAGCAGAATAACAACCAAAATACATACAGAAAACCCCAAAACACTTACCCCAACTCTAACCATTATCCATCCAATAACCAAGCCACCAATCAAAACACTTACCACAACCCTCAACATCTCACAACCAACCAATCTCACAAGACTCTTAGAGGATCACCAATTTGGAGCTCTTGATGGAGAAAATGATGAAGAACCAGGAACTTACAACTAAAAATCAAGAAGCTTCCATGAAAAATATGGAAAAACAGATTGGACAGCTTTCCAAGAAGATTGCTATTGAGAGGCCATCAAGCTCATTACCAAGTGACACCATCCCTAATCCAAAAGAAGAGTACAAAGCTATACAGCTAAGGAGTGGAAAGGTCTTGATGAAAGATGAAAGAACAACCAAGAAGTCAAAGGAAAATGACAAGAAGCAAGCTGAGAGAGAGGAAGCCAGCAACAAAGAAGTGACAGCAAGCAAGCAAACTTCAGGGGAGCTCAAAGATAAAGAAGACCATCCACAAATTTCAAGGAAAGGAAAGGAAGCAATGGAAGAACCAACCAAGGAACAAAGGCAGGGAGTGAACTTCATACCTCCACTGCCATACACCCAAAGGTTCAACAAGGAGACTAAGGACCAACACTTCCCTAAATTTCTTGAAGTCTTCAAGAAATTGGAGATAAACATTCCACTGGCTGAGGCACTAGAGCAGATGCCTCTATATGTGGTGCACGAATTGTGAATCACACTTTTCACAACTCGTACCACTAACCAGCAAGTGCACTGGGTAGTCCAAGTAATACCTTACGTGAGTAAGGGTCGATCCCACAGAGATTGTTGGTTTGAAGCAATCTACAGTTATCTTGTAAATCTTAGTCAGAAAATCAATTATAATTATCAGTATGAATTGCGAAGAATAAATAAGCATGGATTAAATACTTGTTCTGCAGTAATGGAGAATATGTTGGAGTTTTGGAGATGCTTTGTCTTCTAAATCTCTGCTTTCTCCCTGTTTTCTTCTTCACGCATGCAAGGTTCCTCCTATGGCAAGCTGTGTGTTGGTGGATCACCGTTGTCAATGGCTACCATCCATCCTCTCAGTGAAAAAGGTCCAGGTGCGCTGTCACCGCACGGCTAATCATCTGTCGGTTCCCACTCATGCTGGAATAGGATCCATTAAACCTTTTGCGTCTGTCACTACGCCCAGCCCTTGTGAGTTTGAAGCTCGTCACACTCATTCAATCCCTGAATCTTACTCAAAATACCACAGACAAGGTTTAGACTTTTCGGATTCTCAAGAATACTGCCAATGGATTCTAGCTTATAGCACGAAGATTCTAATTAAGGAATCCAAGAGATATTCATTCAATCGAAGGTAGAATGGACGTGGTTGTCAGGCACGCGTTCATAGGTTGCAGATGATGATGAGTGTCACGGATCATCACATCCATCATATTGAAGTGCGAATAAACATCTTAGATAGAAACAAGCGTGTTTGAATAGAAAACAGAAATAGTTGCATTAATTCATCGGAACACAGCAAAGCTCCTCACCCCCAACAATGGAGTTCAGAGACTCATGCCGTCAAAGATTACAAAGTTTAGATCTAAAATGTCATGAGGTACCAAATAAATCTCGAAAAGTTGTTTAAATACTAAACTAGTAACCTAGGTTTATAGAAAACGAGTAAACTAAGATAGATAGTGCAGAAATCCACTTTTGGGGCCCACTTGGTATGTGTTGGGGCTGAGACTTAAGCTTTACACGTGCCTAGGCTGTTTCTGGAGTTAAACGCCAGGTTGTAACCTGTTTTGGGCGTTTAACTCCAACTTGTAACTTGTTTATGGCGTTTAACGCCAGACTACAACATGGAACTGGCGTTGAACGCCAGTATACGTCGTCTATCCTTGAGCAAAGTATGAACTATTATATATCTATGGAAAGCCTTGGATGTCTACTTTCCAACTCAACTGGGAGCGCACCAATTGGACTTATGTAGCTCTAGAAAATCCATTCCGAGTGCAGAGAGGTCAGAATCCAACAACATCAGCAGTCCTTTTTCAGCCTGAATCAGATTTTTGCTCAGCTCCCTCAATTTCAGCCAGAAAATACCTGAAATTACAGAAAAACACACAAACTCATAGTAAAGTCCAGAAATATGAATTTTGCCTAAAAACTAATGAAAATATACTAAAAACTAACTAAAACATACTAAAAACTACATGAAATTAACCCCAAAAAGCGTATAAAATATCCGCTCATCACAACACCAAACTTAAACTGTTGCTTGTCCCCAAGCAACTAGATAAATAAAATAGAATACATATAAGTTAAGAAGCAATAATATCTCAGAGTTTTTGAGTGAAGTTCAGATTCTAATTAGATGAGCGGGACTAGTAGCTTTTTGCTTCCGAACAGTTTTGGCATCTCACTTTATCCATTGAAGCTCAGAATGATTGGCATCTATACGAACTTAGAATTCAGATAGTGTTATTGATTCTCCTAGTTCAGTATGTTGATTCTTGAACACAGCTACTTTATGAGTCTTGGCCGTGGCCCTAAGCACTTTGTTTTCCAGTATTACCACCGGATACATAAATGCCACAGACACATAATTGGGTGAACCTTTTCAGATTGTGACTCAGCTTTGCTAAAGTCCCCAATTAGAGGTGTCCAGGGTTCTTAAGCACACACTTTTTTTTGCTTTGGACCTTGACTTTAACCGCTCTGTCTCAAGTTTTCACTTGACACCTTCACGCCACAAGCACATGGTTAGGGACAGCTTGGTTTAGCCGCTTAGGCCAAGATTTGATTCCTTTAGGCCTTCCTATCCACTGATGCTCAAAGCCTTGGATCCTTTTTATTACCCTTGCCTTTTAGTTTTAAGGGCTATTGGCTTTTTCTGCTTGCTTTTTCTTTTTCTTTTATTTTCGCCATTTTTTTTTCTGCAAGCTTTTGTATTCACCGTTTTTTCTTGCTTCAAGAATCATTTTTTATGATTTTCAGATTATCAGATAACATTTCTCCTTTTTCATCATTCTTTCAAGAGCCAACATATTTAACATTCATAAACATCAAATTCAAAAGACATATGCACTGTTAAAGCATTCATTCAGAAGACAAAAAGCATTGCCACCACATGTAAATAATTAGAATTTTTCTTATTAAAAACTCGAAAAATATTGCCTCCTTATTCTATAGAAAATCTGCTATTTTATTCATGTTTAATGATGATGAGAAAAATAAATTATAGCTTAATTAGAGATAAAATCAGAATATAGATACTAATTACTACTACTCATATATAACTTCTAAGGTAAAACTCAAATAAGAACAATTATCACAGAGTTAAGGCTAAGATTAGAACTCAACAACCTTGAATTTGGGAGGTGGATGCCTCTTTAGTCTGTGGAGTGCTTGGCCCTTCAAGAGATAGTTTCTGACGCTTTAATTCCTTCAGTTCACGCCCTTGCTCTTCTTGTTCTCTAAGCAATATGCAGAGCATGCTGTTTTGATTTTGCTGTTCTTCCTTCAGTTGATCCACAGCTTCTTGCAACTTGGTGACAGATGCTTCTAGGCGCTCCCAGTATTCAATTTGAGGGATTTCCGGGAGGAACTCCTCTGCTTTTCTCTTGATGGGGTCATCTTGCACTTGTTGTCCTTCCATAGACTTTTTGGTGATTGGTTGCTCTACTGAGATATACTTATCTACTCCCATCTTTATCCCAACATCTTTACATAACAGAGAAACTAAGCTTGGATAGAACAATTTGGCATCCTTGGAGATCTTGTTTGTAATTTTGTAAAGCTCACAAGCAATCAGCTGATGAACTTCCACTTCTTTTTCCAGCATAATTGATGACAAGTCATCTTAGCCTATTTTAACTAGTCTTTTTCTTTTGTTTTCATTAGAATTATGCACTTTCTTGAGCTACAAGCAAGCCAATTAGGTAGATTTTCATGTTTCCTTTGATTTAATCAACCATGTATGAATTCATGCTATTTCATGAGGTTTTATACTATAATTGTCACATATTATGAAAGAATGAATATCTCATGATTTTAAGCATAGCTTTGATGTGTTTGGTTGATTAATGATAGGTGAAGAAAGCTTGGAGAAAGGATGAAGCAAGAAGGAATAGCTAGGAGTAAAGAGAAGACAATGGAATAAGTGAAATTGAACCAGGAAGCAAAAAGTTGGACCTAAAGTTAGCCTCAAACTTTTGCACAAACTTTTGGGTGAAAAGTTAGCCTCAACGTTAGCCCCTAACTTTTGGGCTAACGTTGGAACTTGAAAATCACTCCCTGGGTACCAAAAGTTTGCGCCAACGTTAGCCCCTAACTTTGAGGCTAACGTTGGCACATGAAAATCACCCCTGGGCACCAAAAGTTTGCGCCAACGTTAGCCCCTAACTTTGAGGCTAACGTTGGCATGAAGAAAACCTCCCTGGGCACCAAAAGTTTGCGCCAACGTTAGCCCCTAACTTGGTGGCTAACATTGGCACATGAAAACTACAAGGGGAGGAGCAAAAGTTTGCGCCAACGTTAGCCCCTAACTTTGAGGCTAACGTTGGCGCCACAAGTGCACTAAGGAAGGCCAACGTTAGAGCAAAAGTTAGACCCCTAACTTTTGCCCCAATGTGGATAGCAGCAAATTTTGTGGGCTGATATGAAAAGTTAGACCAAAAGTTAGACCCTAACTTTTGCTCTAACTTTTGCACCAACTTTTGCAAAACTCCAACCCGGTTCAATTGGTTCACTTTGGTTCTTCTCCAAACTTCAAGAGCAATCAACCAAGGCCTCTTTCAACCTAATTCCACCAAGAGCAAAGGCCCAACTCAAGGCTTGAAGATCATTGGAAGAAAGTGTATAAATAGGATAGAATTCAAGTTCTTCGGAGAGCTTTCTTTTGGAATTTTCATAATAGTTTTCGGAGAGCTTTTGATATTGAGTGATCTTTAATTTCTCAGTCTTGGGGAAGGAGAATTCACTTCTCTTCCTCTTAGTTTTATTGCTTTCAATTTCAATTACAATTGTCTTGGATCTTGGGTTGGAGAATTGAAGAAATTCTGTTTCAATCTCATCCTTGGATCTCTCTGCTTTATTTACTGCTTAATTGAATTTCTGTTTCTGTTAATTGCTTCTCATCTACTTTCCTTGCAATTTACAATTTCCTTTGCAATTGTTCTTGTTGGATCATGGAAGGCATTGAGATCTAGACTTGGTTTTCTAGTCTCTGGGTCCTGAGATCTGAATTCCCAATTGACATTTTGTTTCTTGCTTTCAATGTTCATTTACTTTAGTGCTTCAAGATCCGATTCAACCCAAACCTTCTTTTACTCTTTTGTTTGATGCAATTTACTTTTCCTTGTTTAAATTCTGCAAATCCAATCCCCAATTCCCTTTACAATTCCAGCCGTTTACATTTCTTGTATTTTAAAGATTCCACAATTTACATTTCTTGCATTCTAAGTTTCTGCTATTTAATTTCTTGTTCTTTAAGATTCAGCACTTTAATTCCCTGTTCTCTTTACTTCCATGCAATTTAATTTCTGCAAATCACAAAACACTCAACCAAATCTTGATTCGCTTGACTAAATTAACCACTATGCTAAAATTGCTCAATCCTTCAATCCCTGTGGGATCGACCTCACTCCCGTGAGTTTTTATTACTTGATACGACCCGGTACACTTGCCGGTTAGATTTGTGTGTTTTGGGAGAAATTTATTTTCCTACCAAAATACTCATCAAGTTTTTGGCGCCGTTGCCGGGGATTGATTAGATTGACAATGATTAAGTGAGGTGGTAATCTAGATCAAGCACTTTTTCTTTAATTTTGATTAACCCACTAACTGTTTGATTTTTTGCTTAAACTAACTTACACTTCAGTCTAGAAGTAGATTGAAGTGTCACTGGTTTGTGCATTTCTCATGCTCTGCTTGTATGTCAGGTACAAGAAGAACCATACCCAATTTTCATGAACAAGACGAAAGAACTCTTAGGAGGTTAAGAAGAGCTGAAAGAGGGAAAAATATTGTTGGAGAAGAGGAATCAGACGAAGAATTCCAAGAGATGGAGGAACATTCAACCAATCCACCAGGTGGAGCAGACAACAACAATGACAACCCACCCCAGAGGAGAGTTTTGGCTTCCTATACCTTTGCAAATCCTAGACATTGTGGGAGCAGCATCTTGGCTCCAAATGTCAATACTAACAATTTTGAACTCAAGCCACAACTCATCACTTTGGTTCAGAACAATTGCTCTTTTGGTGGAGGACCACTTGAAGACCCACACCAACATTTGTCCACTTTCTTGAGGATATGCAACACTGTCAAAACTAATGGAGTGCCTCCTGACAGTTACAAATTGATGCTATTCCCATTTTCTCTCAGGGACAAGGCCACTCAATGGTTGGAATCTTTTCCAAGGGACAGCATCAACAACTGGGATGATTTGGTAACCAAGTTTCTTGCCAAGTTTTACCCACCTCAGAGGATTATAAGGTTGAAGGCTGAGGTACAAACATTTACACAAATGGAGGCTTAACCCATCTATGAGGCATGGGAGAGGTACAAGGCTCTAATCAGGAAATGTCCCCCTGCCATATTTAATGAGTGGGAGAAGCTGCAGAACTTCTATGAAGGCTTAACACTGAAATCCCAGGAAGCTTTGGATCATTCAGCTGGAGGTTCCTTGCAACTCATGAAAACTGCAGAGGAGGCTCAAGAACTCATTGATATGGTGGCCAACAACCAATATTTCTTTGCTCATCAAAGAGGCCGCCAACCATCACAAAGGAGAGGAGTAATGGAACTAGAAGGAGTGGATTCAATCCTAGCTCAAAACAAATTAATGCAGCAGCAAATTCAACAACAATTTGAGCAAATGACCAAGAGGATTGATGGCCTCCAAGTTGCAGCAGTTAACACCAGCCAACCATCAGCCACATGGGGGCAAAATGAAGAAATCCAAGAGGAGCAACAGCAGGAACAAGTCCAGTACATGCATTCAAATCCAAATGAATTCTATGGGGAGACACTCACAACCAAAACCAACACCCATGGCAGAGGAATTCAAATCAAAACAACCCAAGAAACAACCAAAACTACAACCATCAGCAGACTAAACAAAACACATACAGAAAACCTCAAAACAACTACCCTAATCTCAACCAGTACCAATCCAATTACCAACCCACCAACCAAAATGCCTATCATCCACCACCCACATCTCACAACCAACCACAAGCACACCCTGAACCTCAAAGACTCACCAATTTAGAAACCTTGATAGAAAAAATGATGAAACACCAGGAAATAACAAACAAAAACCATGAAGCATCACTAAAGAGCCTAGAGAGGCAGATTGGGCAACTCTCCAAGCAAGTATCTGTTGAGAGACCCTCAAACTCACTGCCCAGTGACATAATCCCAAATCCCAAGGAGGAGTGCAAGGCAATACAATTAAGGAGTGGGAGAACATTGATAAGCAACAATGACACTACAAAGAAACAAGCAGAGAGCTTCAAAGAACCAACAGAGGATGAGAAGCAAGCAAAGGACGATGAAGCTAAGGAGCAAGTTGTGATGCCAAACAAAAGCACTGAGAAACTTAAAGAGAAGGACAACCAGCTACATAGCTCAAAGAAAGTGGCTCAGGGACAGCAGCAAATAGGAAAGAGCATCACACCTCCACTGCCATATCCCCAGAGGTTCAACAAAGAGGTTAAAGACCAGCATTTTCACAAATTCCTTGAGATTTTCAAGAAGCTGGAAATCAATATTCCCTTGGCTGAAGCACTTGAGCAAATGCCTCTGTATGCCAAATTCTTGAAGGAGCTTGTCAACAAGAAAAGAAGTTGGGATGAGAAAGAAACCATAATGATTACTGAGGAATGCAGGGCCTTGATTCAAAAGGGGCTTCCCCCCAAGCTTGAGGACCCATGGAGCTTCTTGTTGCCTTGCACCATTGGGGAATTGACCATCACTAAAGCAATGTGTAATCTCGGAGCAAGTATTAACTTGATACCATCCTCCTTGGTGAAAAAAGCTGCATATAGAGGAGGTCAAACCAGTACAAATATCTCTGGAGCTGGTAGACAAGTCAATGGTATACCCCAGGGGTGTAATTGAAAATCTTTTGGTCAAGGTGGACAGTTTTATATACCCTGCTGATTTTGTGGTTCTAGAATCAAACGATGATGATGGTGACTCTGTTATACTGGGAAGGCCATTCTTGGCCACTGCTAGAGCTATCATAGACGTAGAGGAAGGGGAATTAACTCTCAGGATGCATGACCAGAGTGTCACTCTGAAAGTATTACCAGAGGCAC
Organism: Arachis hypogaea; assembly: GCF_003086295.3. Lineage (NCBI taxonomy): Eukaryota > Viridiplantae > Streptophyta > Magnoliopsida > Fabales > Fabaceae > Arachis > Arachis hypogaea. The sequence continues at coordinate 94,331,385 of NC_092046.1, read as the reverse complement.
AAGTTAGCAAGGAGAAGAAAGACTATATGAAAAATGACCAGGAAGGTCACAGCAACATCCCAATGCTAAGGATTGTGCAGACTGATGAAGAAACCCAAGAGGATATTAGAGTATTAGCCACTGAAAAGAGAGATCCCCAAGGAAAGCCTACGGCTAGAAAAGAAAGATCAACAAAAGGAAAGATGAAATGCAGAAACAAAGCAAAAAGGGGTTGGAAGAATAGAAAGATTCCAACAGAGGGGCTTTCCAAAGGTGACAAAGTGCAACTGATATATCAACAGCTGGGGGCAAATCAACAAACCGAGGACTACTACACTGTCAGCAACATACTCTCATTAGAGCATGTTGAAATTGAACACCAGAGAACAAAGAAGCGGATCACGGTCAGAGGAGACAAATTGAGGCCCTACAAGCACCAACCACCATAAAAGAAAGCTCCAATGTCAAGCTAATGACAATAAAAGAGCGCTCCATGGGAGGCAACCCATGCTTTAAGATTCATGTCATTTTAAATTCAATAAGTTATGATCAATTGAGCATGAATTCTTTTCTCTTTTCATGAACATGTCCATTGACTGCATGCACTATTTTGAAACATATGCTAAGTTTGGTGTGCCTTCAAGCACACTAAACCAATGTTACAAATAAGTCCATTTTGCATGTTTGGAGTATCTTGACAAAGCATATGGCCAAACACTAAGTTTGGTGCCCACAAAGCTTCATGAAAAGTAGAAACTCATGCATCAATAATCATACAATTGTTATTTTCCAAAATCTTATAAATGGAAAAATTCTTTTCCGGTAATGAAGGCATTAATTGTGATGTACCCTTTGACAAGAAACAAGTTTGGTGTTCATCAAACCTTGATGCAACGATTTAGGGATACAATTGATCCTTCATGAAAAAAAAAAGGAGAAAAAGAAAGTATGATGAAAACAATTCTTATGAACATTTAACATTTGAATCTCACTAATTGGAGGAAGATACTTCTTTTCTTTATATATGACCAAACATTAAGTTTGGTGTCCTCCAAGGAGAGTGTCACGGTTCAAATGATATAAGAATTGATGGTTCACATAGTATTAATAAAAAGAACACTCTTGCTACGGTTGGATAAAACTAATGAATGTTGTCTTGTTGTGGTGACTAGGAGGTCAAAGAATCTTCAAAGAAAAAGACAAGACAAAGGAAAGCATAGCATGAGGACAAAATCCCATCACATGCCTCGAAAAAGAAATCTGCCACTCCTTGCGAATGATCACGGCAAAGGCAAGGGAAGGAGCAAACTTTGTCTTCATTCATCCTTACATGCATACCTTTGATCTCCATAAGTCTAATTGCATCCCAACCCTTCATTGATCATCTAAAAGCATACCACCTTCAAGCTATGCACATGACTGAACCACTCCAACCTTGGAAACTTCACTCCCTTCATCACTCCTCAACATAACAAGCTCTGTGCAACATTTCTCTTACTTTAAACTCCAACCATTTAAACTTCTCTTCATCATTTCTTGTCATAGCAAGTTCGGTCTCAATTTGTTTTTGCTCCAAACACACATCAAACTCTCCAACATTCTTCACACTCCTTCTAGCCTCACAAGACTCAACCAACCAAGTGATCATGGCCTCCTCCTCAAGAACCAAACGAAGAAAAGGGAAAAATCCCATGGTGGAGGAAGACACACATGAATATGACCAACGGAGATTCAAGTCTTGGTTTCATCAAATGCAAATTCAATGGATGAACGAGAAAAGAATCTATCCTGAAATTCCACTCTTGTTGCCGGATGATGGATGTCAAGAAATGAAGGACAAAATTCGGAAGAGGAGGTGGGAGGAACTTGCATCACCAGCCATCCGAATCAATGCCAATATCATAAGAGAGTTCTATGCAAATATCCCAAGGCTTGACATGCGTGAGCCCCCAACGTACAAGAGCTATGTGCGGGGGGTGGAAGTAGACTTTAGCCCGGATGCAATCAAGAAAGTCTTGAAACTAAAGTCAGTCCGCTTTAGTGAACCGGGATACCAACAAAGATTGAATGAGGATCAGGATTATGATGAGATTGCGAGAGACATTTGTATGGAGAACTCAGAGTGGGAAGGAGATGACAAGAACAGATATAAGTACCTGAAGAGATGTAACCTCACCCCGGAAGCAAAAGGATGGTATGAGTTGATGAAAAGATCAATTCTGGGCACAGTGAACACCTCAGAAGTTAACAGGGAGAGAGTCGTGATACTGCATTGCATCATTGTGGGAGGAGAGATAAGAGTTCATGAAATCCTTGCAAAAGACATTCAAAAGCTGGTTGAGAAGAATTCGGCCGGATCTTGGTTGTACTATCCGAGTACCATTTGGAGGTTGTGTGCAAAGGCTAAAGTTCCAATGGAAGAGGAAAATCCAATGTGGTTAAGCCAAGGCATGCCCATAACCATTGAACGAATGATGATGCCCCTTGAAGCACATCAAGGCCGAAGACCACATGGAAGAAAGGAAAGAGAAGAACCAATGGAAGAAGATGAGCCACACATAGAAGAAGAGCCACAAGAGGAGGAGGAACAACCACACTTTTTCCCACATGGCAATATGGATATGACTCAAATGCAAGAAGCAATAGGAAGATTGTCACAACAGTACACGAGAATTCAAGAAAGGCAAGAGGAATACCATTCTCTGTACATGAAAAACCAACAAGCACAAGAAGAAAGGGAGCTAAGAATAATGAACAAACAAAGTGAATTCGAGTCAAGATTCATTGTGATGCAAGAAGAACATGCTTTTCAATCTCATGAATCTTTTGGAAAGTTGGAACAAATGCAAGCTGAAAATTTGAGGGCTCTCAAAGAGTTCACAACACTCCAAGATGCAAGGTATGAAGTACAAGCCGATTACAACATCAATAGCCAAATCAAACTGAACTATATTGGAGAACATTTGCACAACATGGATCCGGCTTTCCCAACTTTTGATGAATTCTTCAAAAAGAGAAGTGAGGTAGAGGTAAGCAATGCTATGAGACTTGAAGATAGAGTAGAGGAGGCTATGAATAAAGCTGGCTTTTGGCGAGGTCAACAGGCACCAAACACGGATGGTGGGAACACTAGCAGCCAAGTGTATGAAAGGAGAAAGAAAAAGCATGACAAATGAAAGGTGGCCTTGCTCCTTGTTCATCACTACAAAGAAAAAAACATGCATTCTATCTGTTCTAAGTTGTCTTTGCATCTTTAAGTAGTTCTTTTTAATTAAAAGTCTTTGCATTATGTTTGTTTCTTTTAAAATAAGTAGGCTAGTTTATGTGTGTGCTTGTGTGTTCACTTTCACTTGACAAGAAGCATGTGTTGTCCCCTGCATCTTTAAGTTCAATAAAAGAAAAGTTTGAATGTGAAGCAAGATAGTCTCTGTTAGATAGAAGTAGAATAAAAGTAAATGGTGGTATGTGTGTGGTTGTATAATAGCTCACTTTTAGTGAATAAAGAGCTAGGATATCTCATTCTAAGTAAAGAGTGGCCTACTGTCTATGAATCTCAATTAAATAAAAAAATTTCCTTGGTTAGAAAGAAAAACAAAAAGGAGGAAAGAAAAGAGATAGCCAAAAAGTGGCAGAACAAAAGGAAACAAAAAGAAACAAAGCTGGACACCAATAGCTTGAACTTTAAAATATATTCCTGTGGTGTCTTTGTACTAGGATCTGCTTGGATTAGTAAGCTCTTAGGAGTGCATCAACACTCGGTGACTTGGGTTAACTAATCCGGGATCATCAGCTGAAAGTCCACTATCAAGAGCAACCTAACCACAAGGCATTTAGTAACCCAAAGAGGTGCTGGGCATCAATGTTTTAAGAAGGGATGTGAGCCAAGTGTCTATGGTGAATAATGTGTCAAGTATAAAGAAAAGAAAATGAACTTGCTACACACGACACTCAAATAAAGCTTATAAACAAAGTAATAGCCAAGGATAAAGGAATAATGAGAGGTCATAGCAGTATGTTACTTGAAGCTTGAAGGAGACTTTCTAGGCCTAGGAGTCAGTAAAAAGTGAGTATTTACATATCCACACAAAATCCCATGAACTATCAATAATACTCTGCTAGCATGAACATCCTCTTCCATTTCATTCTTTCTTCTCAATAAATCTTTTCTTGCTTGGGGACAAGCAAGCTTTAAGTTTGGTGTTGTGATGACAAGTCATCTTAGCCTATTTTAACTAGTCTTTTTCTTTTGTTTTCATTAGAATTATGCACTTTCTTGAGCTACAAGCAAGCCAATTAGGTAGATTTTCATGTTTCCTTTGATTTAATCAACCATGTATGAATTCATGCTATTTCATGAGGTTTTATACTATAATTGTCACATATTATGAAAGAATGAATATCTCATGATTTTAAGCATAGCTTTGATGTGTTTGGTTGATTAATGATAGATGAAGAAAGCTTGGAGAAAGGTTGAAGCAAGAAGGAATAGCTAGGAGTAAAGAGAAGACAATGGAATAAGTGAAATTGAACCAGGAAGCAAAAAGTTGGACCTAAAGTTAGCCTCAAACTTTTGCACAAACTTTTGGGTGAAAAGTTAGCCTCAACGTTAGCCCCTAACTTTTGGGCTAACGTTGGAACTTGAAAATCACTCCCTGGGTACCAAAAGTTTGCGCCAACGTTAGCCCCTAACTTTGAGGCTAACGTTGGCACATGAAAATCACCCCTGGGCACCAAAAGTTTGCGCCAACGTTAGCCCCTAACTTTGAGGCTAACGTTGGCATGAATAAAACCTCCCTGGGCACCAAAAGTTTGCGCCAACGTTAGCCCCTAACTTGGTGGCTAACGTTGGCACATGAAAATCACAAGGGGAGGAGCAAAAGTTTGCGCCAACGTTAGCCCCTAACTTGGTGGCTAACGTTGGCACATGAAAACTACAAGGGGAGGAGCAAAAGTTTGCGCCAACGTTAGCCCCTAACTTTGAGGCTAACGTAGGCGCCACAAGTGCACTAAGGAAGGCCAACGTTGGAGCAAAAGTTAGACCCCTAACTTTTGCCCCAACGTGGATAGCAGCAAATTTTGTGGGCTGATATGAAAAGTTAGACCAAAAGTTAGACCCTAACTTTTGCTCTAACTTTTGCACCAACTTTTGCAAAACTCCAACCCGGTTCAATTGGTTCACTTTGGTTCTTCTCCAAACTTCAAGAGCAATCAACCAAGGCCTCTTTAAACCCAATTCCACCAAGAGCAAAGGCCCAACTCAAGGCTTGAAGATCATTGGAAGAAAGTGTATAAATAGGATAGAATTCAAGTTCTTCGGAGAGCTTTCTTTTGGAATTTTCATAATAGTTTTCGGAGAGCTTTTGATATTAAGTGATCTTTAATTTCTCAGTCTTGGGGAAGGAGAATTCACTTCTCTTCCTCTTAGTTTTATTGCTTTCAATTTCAATTACAATTGTCTTGGATCTTGGGTTGGAGAATTGAAGAAATTCTGTTTCAATCTCATCCTTGGATCTCTCTGCTTTATTTACTGCTTAATTGAATTTCCGTTTCTGTTAATTGCTTCTCATCTACTTTCCTTGCAATTTACAATTTCCTTTGCAATTGTTCTTGTTGGATCATGGAAGGCATTGAGATCTAGACTTGGTTTTCTAGTCTCTGGGTCTTGAGATCTGAATTCCCAATTTACATTTTGTTTCTTGCTTTCAATGTTCATTTACTTTACTGCTTCAAGATCCGATTCAACCCAAACCTTCTTTTACTCTTTTGTTTGATGCAATTTACTTTTCCTTGTTTAAATTCTGCAAATCCAATCCCCAATTCCCTTTACAATTCCAGCCGTTTACATTTATTGTATTTTAAAGATTTCGCAATTTACATTTCTTGCATTCTAAGTTTCTGCTATTTAATTTCTTGTTCTTTAAGATTCAGCACTTTAATTCCCTGTTCTCTTTACTTCCATGCAATTTAATTTCTGCAAATCACAAAACACTCAACCAAATCTTGATTCGCTTGACTAAATTAACCACTAAGCTAAAATTGCTCAATCCTTCAATCCCTGTGGGATCGACCTCACTCCCGTGAGTTTTTATTACTTGATACGACCCGGTACACTTGCCGGTTAGATTTGTGTGTTTTGGGAGAAATTTATTTTCCTACCAAAATACTCATCAATAATGCAATGAATCATCACTGATCTTCTGATGATGACTTCAGAGCAGTTGCTAGTGGGCAGAATAGAGCGCCCAATGAAGTCCAGCCAGCCTCTGGCGACTGGTTTGAGATCTCCTCTCTTGAGTTAGTTCGGGGCACCCTTTGTGTTGGTTGTCCACTTGGCTCCAGGGAGGCATATATCCTCTAGGATTTTATCCAAGGCTAGGTTTGATCTCATCATTCTCCTATTAAAGGAGTCTGGGTCATCTTGCAGTTGAGGCAGCTTGAAGATCTCCCTTATTTTATCAGGGTGGGTGTGAACAACCTTCCCTCTGACCAAAGTTCTATAGTCATAGAATGCGGTTCCAGCTATCCTCTGCCTGTCCGTCTGCCATAAACTAGCATAGAATTCCTGAACCATGTTTCTTCCCACCTTTGTTTCAGGATTAGCTAGGACTTCCCAGCTCCTGTTTCGAATTTGCTCTTGGATCTCCGGATATTCATCTTCTTTCAGATCGAATTTAACTTCTGGGATCACTGACCTTAGACTCATTATTTTGTAAAAATGGTCTGAATGTTCTTTGGTTATGAACTACACTTGATTCCAAAGTGGTTTTGGAATATTCTCTTTCTTGCCTCTTGAGTCAGTTTGTTTTCCCTTATGAGCCATGATCTTAGTGGGTATTGGTTTAGTGGTCACGGATAAACACACCAAACTTAGAGGATTGCTTGTCCTCAAGCAAAAGAAAGCAAAGGAGAGGGAAAGAGGGAGAGCCAAGCGCAACTTGTGGAGGAGAGGGCGAGAGGCCGAACCAATATTTTAAGGGAAGGGGGGTGGGTTTCAAAAATTATTTGAAAAAGATATGATAGAAAAAGTGATTTGGAAATGATAAGTATGATAGTAAAAGATGTGATTTAAAATTGAAAAGATATGAAAGATATTTGAAAAAGATAAATTGGAATTTTGAAAAAGATGATGTGAAGATTTGAAAAAGATATTGATGAGTTAAAAAGATTTGAGAAGGAAAAGAGATAGATTTATTTTGAAAAGGATTTGAAAATAATTTGAGGGGGATTAAGAAAAAGGGTTTATGAATTAAGATACATTTGATATCTTTTGAAAAGGGATTTGAAAAATTAGGATTTGTAACATGTTTGTGAAAGAAATCATGAATTGAAACATAAAAATTGGAAAAAAATTTGAATTGAAAACGAAATTGCCTACTCCCCACAATCCTGGCGTTAAACGCCCAACTGCTGCATGTTTTGGGCGTTTAACGCCCAGTTGCTGCTTGGTTTGGGCGTTTAACGCCCAGCTGTTGCTTCTAGCTGACGTTAAACGCCAGAAACCCCTTGGTCACTGGGCTCTTTCTGAACGCCCAGGATGCTGTAAATCTGGCGTTAAACGCCCAGAAGTTGCTTCTTTCTGACGTTTAACGCCCAAATGGCTATCTTTACTAGCGTTAAACACCCAGTAGATGCTTCTTTTGGGCGTTTAACGCCCAGTTGTGTTTCTTACTGGCGTTTTCTTGCCAGTAAGCTCCTTTTTCCTGTTTCGTGCTCTGAATTCTTCTGTAACCCTGTGGACTTATGCAATTGATTCTTTACCTTGTTGATATTAAGCTCATATAAATAAAATGAGGAATAAAATAAAATAAAATAATAGAAAAGTTTTGCTAATGGCTGGGCTGCCTCCCAGCAAGCGCTTCTTTAATGTCTTTAGCTGGACCTTTGCTGAGCTTTTAATCTAGCCTCATCCTTGAGCACTCTTGCTCAACATTGCCTTCAAGATAGTGCTTGATTCTCTGTCCATTAATAATGAACTTCTTATCAGAATCAATGTCTTGAAGCTCCACATAACCATATAGTGATACACTTGTAATCACATATGGTCCCCTTGGTGCACGATTTGTGAATCACACTTTTCACAACTCGTACCACTAAGCAGCAAGTGCACTGGGTCGTCCAAGTAATACCTTACGTGGGTAAGGGTCGAATCCCACGGAGATTGTTGGCTTGAAGAAATCTATGGTTATCTTGTAACTCTTAGTCAGGATATCAATTATATTTATCAGTTTGAATTGCGAAAAATAAGAGAGCATGAAATAGATACTTGTTATGCAGTAACGGAGAATATGTTGGAGTTTTGGAGATGCTTTGTCTTCTGAATCTCTACTTTCTCCCTGTCTTCTTCTTCACGCACGCAAGGTTCCTCCTATGGTAAGCTATGTGTTGGTGGATCACCGTTGTCAATGGCTACCATCCGTCCTCTCAGTGACAAAGGTCCAGGTGCGCTGTCACCGCACGGCTAATCATCTGTCGGTTCCCACTCATGCTGGAATAGGATCCATTGATCCTTTTACGTCTGTCACTATGCCCAGCCCTTGTGAGTTTGAAGATCATCACAGTCATTCAATCCCTGAATCCTACTCAGAATACCACAGACAATGTTTAGACTTTCTGGATTCTCAAGAATGCTGCCAATGGATTCTAGCTTATGCCACGAAGATTCTGATTAAGGAATCCAAGAGATATTCATTCAATCGAAGGTAGAACGGAGGTGATTGTCAAGCACGCGTTCATAGGTTGAGGATGATGATGAGTGTCACGGATCATCACATCCATCATATTGAAGTGCGAATAAACATCTTAGATAGAACAAGCGTGTTTGAATAGAAAACAGAAATAGTTGCATTAATTCATCGAAACACAGCAGAGCTCCTCACCCCCAACAATGGAGTTTAGAGACTCATGCCGTCAAAGAGTACAAAGTTCAGATCTAAAATGTCATGAGTCCCAGAATAAATATCTAAAAGTTGTTTAAATACTAAACTAGTAACCTAGGTTTACAGAAAATGAGTAAACTATGATAGATAGTGCAGAAATCCACTTCTGGGGCCCACTTGGTGTGTGCTGGGGGTGAGACTTAAGCTTCTCACGTGCCTGGGCTGTTTTGGGCATTCAACGCCAGGTTGTAACCTGTTTCTGGCGTTGAACTCCAACTTGTAACTTGTTTCCGGCGCTGGACGCCAGACTGCAACATGGAACTGGCGTTGAACGCCAGTTTACGTCATCTATCCTTGAGCAAAGTATAAACTATTATATATTGCTGGAAAGCCCTGCATGTCTACTTTCCAACGCAATTGGAAGCGCGCCAATTGGCCTCTTGTAGCTCTAGAGAATCCATTCCGAGTGCTGAGAGGTCAGAATCCAACAACATCAGCAGTCCTTTTTCAGCCTGAATCAGATTTTTGCTCAGCTCCCTCAATTTCAGCCAGAAAATACCTGAAATTACAAAAAAACACACAAACTCATAGTAAAGTTAAGAAATATTAATTTTGCCTAAAAACTAATGAAAACTATATGAAATTAACCCCAAAAAGCGTATAAAATATCCGCTCATCACAACACCAAACATAAACTGTTGCTTGCCCCCAAGCAACTAGACAAATAAAATAGAATACAAATAAGTCACGCAGCAATAATATCTCAGAGTTCTTGAGTGAAGCTCAGATTCTAATTAGATGAGCGGGACTATTGGCATCTCACTTTATCCATTGAAGCTCAGAATGATTGGTATCTATAGGAACTTAGAATTCAGATAATGTTATTGATTCTCCTAGTTCAGTATGTTGATTCTTGAACACAGCTACTTTATGAGTCTTGGCCGTGGCCCTAAGCCCTTTGTTTTCCAGTATTACCACCGGATACATAAATGCCACAGACACATAATTGGGTGAACCTTTTCGGATTGTGACTCAGCTTTGCTAAAGTCCCTAATTAGAGGTGTCTAGGGTTCTTAAACACACTCTTCTTTTTGCTTTGGACCTTGACTTTAACCGCTCAGGCTCAAGTTTTCACTTGACACCTTCACGCCACAAGCACATGGTTAGGGACAGCTTGGTTTAGTCTCTTAGACCAGGATTTGATTCCCTTAGGCCCTCCTATCCACTGATGCTCAAAGCCTTGGATCCTTTTTATTACCTTTGCCTTTTGGTTTTAAGGGCTATTGGCTTTTTTTGCTTGCTTTTTCTCTCTCATTTTTTTTGCAAGCTTTGTATTCACTGCTTTTTCTTGCTTCAAGAATCATTTTTATGATTTTTTAGATTATCAATAACATGTCTCATGTTCATCATTCTTTCAAGAGCCAACATATTTAACATTCAAGAACATCAAATTCCAAAGACATATGCTCTGTTCAGGCATTCATTCAGAAGGCAGAAAGCATTGCCACCACATGTAAATAATTAGAATTTCTTTTATTAAAAATTCAAAAAATATTGCCTCCTTATTCTAATGAAAATCTTTTATTTTATTCATGTTTAATGATGATGAGAAAAATAAATTATAGCTTAATTAGAGATAAAATAACTACTAATTACTACTATAACTTCTAAGGTAAAACTCAAATAAGAACAATTATCACAGAGTTAAGGCTAAGATTAGAACTCAATAACCTTGAGTTTGGGATGTAGATGTTCCTCTAGTCTGTGGGGTGCTTGGTCCTTCAAGAGATAACTTCTGACGCTTCAGTTCCTTTAAGTCACGCCCTTGCTCTTCTTGTTCCCTGAGCAGTTTGCAGAGCATACTGTTTTGATTTTGCTGTTCTTCCTTTATTTTGTCCATAGATTCTTGCAACTTGGTAACAGATACTTCAAGCTGTTCCCAATATTCAAATTGAGGGACTTCTGGGAGAAATTCTTACGCCCTCCTCCTGATGGGGTCATCCTGCGCTTGTTGTTTTTCCATTGTGGTTTTAGTGATTGGTTGCTCCATTGAGATGTACTTCGTTATTCCCATCCTTACTCCAGCATCTTTCTAGAGCATAGAGATTAGGCTTGGATAAGCCAACCTGGCATCTTTGGAGTTCTTATTTGCAAGTATGTAAAATTCAGATGGAATCAGTTGATGAACTTCCACTTCTTTTCCCAACATAATGCAATGGATCATCACTGCTCTTTTAACGGTGACTTCAGAACGGTTGCTAGTGGGCAATATAGAATGCCCAATGAAGTCCAGCCATCCTCTGGCGACTGGTTTGAGATCTTCTCTCTTGAGTTGATTTGGGACACCCTTGCTGCTGGTGGTCCACCTGGCTCCAGGGATGCATATATCCTCTAGAATCTTATCCAGGCCCTTGTTTGTTCTCATCATTCTCCTATTGAAGAAGTCTGGGTCATCTTTCAGCTGAGGTAGCTTAAAGATCTCCCTGATTTTGTCAGGGTGGATGTGAACAATCTTCCCTCTGACCACAGTCCGATAGTTACAGAGGGCAGTTCCAGATATTCTCTGCCTGTCTGTTTGCCACAGATTAGAGTAGAACTCCTGAACCATATTCCTTCCCACTTTTGTTTCAGGATTAGCTAGGACTTCCCAGTTCCTGCTTCGAATCTGCTCTTGGATCTCCAGATATTCATCTTCTTTCAGATCGAACTTGACTTCCAGGATCACTGATCTTAGACCCATTATTTTGTAGTAATGGTCTGAATATTCTTTGGTTAAGAACTTCCCTTGATTCCAAAGTGGTTTTGGAATACTCTCTTTCTTGCCTCTTGGAGTGGGTTGTTTTCCTTTAGGAGCCATGATCTTAGTGGGTATAGTTTAGTGATCACGGATAAACACACCAAACTTAGAGGTTTGCTTGTCCTCAAGCAAAAGAAAAGAAAGGAGAGGGATAGAAGGAGAGCTAGTGTCGAATGGTGGATGAGAGGAGGGAGGCCGAATGTGGATTTAAAAGGGGGGTGGGTTTTCGAAAATTTTTTAAGAAGATAAGATAGAAGATATGATTTATAAAAAAATAAGTATGACATGAAAAGATGTGATTTAAAATTGAAAAGATATGAAAGATATTTGAAAAAGATAAATTTGGATTTTGAAAAAGATAATGTGGAGATTTGAAAAAGATATTGATGAGTTGAAAAGATTTTAGAAGGAAAAGAGATAGATTTGTTTTGGAAAATTTGAAAAAGATTTGGATTGGATTGAAAAAGAATTTGTGTTTATGGATTAAGATACATTTGATATTTTTAAAGTAGGGTGTTTAGAAATTAGGGTTTTTAGAAATTAGGGTTTGTAACATGTTTATGCAAGAAATCATGAATTGAAACATGAAAATTAAAATTAAAATAAAAAAAGTGAAATAAAAATGAATTTACCTCCTGCCCACCATCCTGGCGTTAAACGCCCAAATGCTGCTTCTCCTGGGTGTTCAACGCCCAGCTGTTGTTTCTTTCTGGCGTTGAACGCCAGGAACTCCTTTGTCACTGGGCATTTTTCTGAACGCCCAGGATGCTGTAAATCTGGCGTTAAACGCCCAGAAGGTGCTTCTTTATGGCGTTTAACGCCCAGATGGATATCCTTACTAGCGTTCAACGCCAGTGGATGCTTCTTTTGGGCGTTGAACGCCCAATTTTGCCTCTTACTGGCGTTTTCTTGCTAGTGAGCCTTTTTTTTCTCTGTTTTGTGTGCTGAATCCTTCTGTAACCATGTGAACCTATGAAATTGACTATTTACCTTATTAACATTGAACTTATATGCTTTAAGAATAAATAAATAAAATCAAGAATAGGGCAAAATAATAGAAAAAGTTTTGCCAATAGCTGGGTTGCCTCCCAGCAAGCCCTTCTTTATTGTCTTTAGCTGGACCTTGCTGAGCTTTTAATCTAGCTTCAGCCTTGAGCACTCTTGCTCAACATTGCCTTCAAGATAGTGCTTGATTCTCTGTCCATTAACAATGAACTTCTTATCAGAATCAATGTCTTGAAGCTCCACATAACCATATGGTGATACACTTGTAATCATATATGGTCCCCTCCACCTGGATTTCAGTTTCCCGGGGAATAGCCTGAGCCTATAGTTAAACAGCAGAACCATTTGTCATGGTTCAAAGATTCTAGATGATAGCTTTCTGTCATGCCACCTTTTTGATTTCTCTTTATAAAGCTTGGCATTTTCGAAAGCAGTGAATCTGAATTCCTCTAGCTCATTCAGCTGGAGCAATCTTTTCTCTCTAGCTAATTTGGCATCAAAGTTTAGGAATCTGGTTGTCTAGTAGGCCTTATGCTCCAGTTCCATGGGCAGGTGACAAGCCTTACCATACACTAGTTGGTACGGAGAGGTCCCTATAGGAGTCTTGAATGCTGTTCTATAAGCCCACAGAGCATCATCCAAGCTCCGTGCCCAATCCTTTCTACGGGTACTTACAGTCCGTTCCAGGATCCTTTTTAGTTCTCTGTTAAAAACTTCAGCTTGCCCATTTGTCTGTGGATGATATGGAGTCGCCACCTTGTGGCGAATCCCATACCGGACCATGGCAGAGTAAAGCCGTTTGTTGCAGATGTGAGTGCCCCCATCCCTGATTAGTACCCTAGGGACACCAAACCTACTGAAGATATGTTTCTGGAGGAACTTCAGAACTATTTTAGTATCATTGGTGGGTGTGGCAATGGCCTCTACCCATTTTGATACATAGTCAACTGCCAACAGAATATAAGTGTTTGAGTATGATGGTGGAAAAGGCCCCATGAAATCAATACCCCATACATCAAACAACTCAATCTCCAAGATTCCTTGTTGAGGCATGGCGTAACTATGAGGCAAATTACCAGCTCTCTGGCAACTTTCACAGTTACGTACAAACTCTCGGGAATCTCTGTAGAGTGTAAGCCAGTAGAAGCCACATTGGAGGACCTTGGTGGCTGTTCGCTCACTTCCGAAATGGCCTCCATATTGTGATCCATGGCAATGCCATAAGATCCTCTGTGCTTTTTCTCTAGGGACACACCTACAGATTATTCCGTCTGCACATCTCTTAAAGAGATAGGGTTCATCCCACAAGTAGTACTTTGCATCAGTAATTAATTTTTTCTTTTATTGCCTGTTGTACTCCTTGGGTATTAACCTTGCAGCTTTATAGTTTGCAATGTCTGCAAACCGTGGTGTTTCTTGAATGGCAAACAAATGCTCATCCGGAAAAGTTTCAGAGATCTCAATAGAGGGAGAGGACGCCCCTTCTACTGGCTCTATCCGGGACAGATGGTCAGCCACTTGGTTTTCTGTCCCTTTTTTGTCTCTTATTTCTATGTCAAACTCCTGCAGAAGCAACACCCATCTTATGAGCCTGGGTTTTGAATCCTGTTTTGTGAGTAGATATTTAAGAGC